>NC_084630.1:24370023-24605023 GCF_033978795.1 Nerophis ophidion | reverse complement strand
TGGCAGCCAGTAGCTAATTGCTTTGTAGATGTTGGAAACAGCGGGAGACAGGGTGAAGGTAACAAGGTATCTAATGCTTAAACCAAAAATAAACAAAAGGTGAGTGCCCCTAAGAAAAGGCATTGAAACTTAGGGAAGGCTATGCCGAATGAAAATACAACTGAACTGGCTACATCCATCCATCCATCTTCTTCCGCTTATCTGAGGTCAGGTCGCGGGGGCAGCAGCCTAAGCAGGGAAGCCCAGACTCCTCTCCCCAGCCACTTCGTCTTCCTCTTCCCGGGGAATCCCGAGGCGTTCCCAGGCCAGCCGGGAGACATAGTCTTCCCAACGTGTCTTAAGTCTTTCCTGTGGCCTCCTACCAGTCAGACGTGCCTGAAACTCCTCCCTAGGGAGGCGTTCGTGTGGCATCCTGACCAGATGCCTGAACCACCTCATCTGGCTCCTCTCCATGTGGAGGAGCAGCGGCTTTACTTTGAGTTCTTCCCGGATGGCAGAGCTTCTCACCCTATCTCTAAGGGAGAGCCCCGCCACCCGGCGGAAGAAACTCATTTGGGCCGCTTGTACCCGTGATCTTATCCTTTCAGTCATAACCCAAAGCTCATGACCATAGGTGACGATGGGAACGTAGATCGACTGGTAAATAGAGAGCTTTGCCTTCCGGCTCAGCTCCTTTTTCACCACAATGGACCGATAGAGCGTCCGCATTACTAAAGACGCCGCACCGATCCGCTTGTTGATCTCACGATCCACTCTTCCCTCACTCGTGAAAAAGTCTCCGAGGTACTTTAACTCCTCCACTTGGAGCAGGGTCTCCAAAAACTGGCTACAAAGTAAACAAAAAAAAGAATGCTGGACGACAGCAAAGACTTAGTGTGGAGCAAAGGCAATGTACATCCGAACATGACATGACAATAGGGCTGGGCGATATATCGATATACGCGATATGTCTCTGTGCGATATAGAAAATGACTATATGGTGATATTGGAGTATACCTTCTCACTCAGTTGCTTTTAGCTGCGGGCATTACACTACAGGCTTTTCCCACTCCTTCTTGTGTGTTCTTCTCACAGACAAGCGCACCTTCTTACATACGTCACATCCGTATACGCCCTCGTGGAGCAGAGAGGTAGCAGCATGAGTAATGGTAGATGTGCTGCTAGCGGAGCCGTGCGAGTGGTAGTACGAGAGAAAGAAAGTGCGAATCTGGTAACAAATGAAGGAAGAATTAATTCCCAAGAAAAACAGCAGGTGGTCCATCGTCTGGCGGTGGTTTGGCTTCAAGCGGGAACATTTTGGAACATTTATACGGAAGAAGCGTTGCTTTTAAAAGATGCAGCACTGCTAATTTGTAGCATCATTTGAAAAGTCATCTGCTAATAAATGTTTAATAAATACAGTTTTGGTCAATTGACTTAGTTGTGACTTCCTGCTCTGCATGACAATTTAAGAGTAGCATATATTAATGCAGTATGAAAAAGAATGTTTGAATGTAGACACATAGAATCATCACACTGCTGTGATTATATGCATCAAGTGTTCATTCAAGGCTAAGGCAAGATATCCGGAAATATATGGTGTATCGCGATATGGCCTAAAAATATCGAGATATTAAAAAAAGGCCATATCGCCCAGCCCTAGCGGGAGGCAGGGTGCAGGTATAAAGGTGTCTAATGCTTAAACCAAAAATAAACAAAAGGTGTGTGCCCCCAAGAAAAGGCATTGAAGCTTAGGGTTTTTTGATTGATTGATTGATTGATTGATTGATTGATACTTTTATTAGTAGATTGCACAGTTCAGTACATATCCCGTACAATTGACCACTAAATGATAACACCCAAAAAAGTTTTTCAACTTGTTTAAGACGGGGTCCACGTTAATCAATTCATGGTACAAATATATACTATCAACATAATACAGTCATCACACAAGTTAATCATCATAGTATATACATTGAATTATTTACATTATTTACAATCCGGGGGGTGGGATGAGGAGCTTTGGTTGATATCAATGCTTCAGTCATCAACAATTGCATCAACAGAGAAATGTGGACATTGAAACAGTGTAGGTGTGACTTAGTAGGATATGTACAGCCAGCAGAGAACATAGTGAGTTCAGATAGCATAAGAACAAGTATATACATTAGAAATACATTTGAGTTGTTTATAATCCGGGGAGATGGGATGTGAATGGAGGAGGGTATTAGTAAAGTGTTGAAGTTGCCTTGAGGTGTTGTTTTAGAGCGGTTTTGAAGGAATATAGAGATGCACTTACTTTTATACTTGTTGGGAGTGCATTCCACATTGATGTGGCATAGAAAAAGAATGAGTTAAGACCTTTGTTAGATCGGAATCTGGGTTTAACGTGGTTTGTGGAGCTCCCCCTGGTGTTGTGGTTATGGTGGTCATTTACGTTAAGGAAGTAGTTTGACATGTACTTGGGTATCAGGGAGGTGTAGTGGGTTTTATAGACTAGGCTCAGTGCAAGTTGTTTTACTCTGTCCTCCACCCTGAGCCAGCCCACTTTGGAGAAATGGGTTGGATTGAGGTGTGATCTGGGGTGGAGGTCTAAAAGTAACCGGACTAGCTTATTCTGGGATGTTTGGAATCTAGATTTGAGGGTTTTGGAGGTGCTGGGGTACCGGGAGGTGCAAGCGTAATCGAAGAAGGCTATTCAGAATGAAAATAAAACTAAAACTGAACTGGCTACAAAGTAAACAAAAACACAATGCTGGACGACAGCAAAAACTTACTGTGGAGCAATGACGGCGTCCACAATGTACATCCGAACATGACATGACAATCCACAATGTCCCCACAAAGAAGGATAAAAACAACTGAAATATTCTTGATTGCTAAAACAAAATAGATGTGGGAAATAGCGCTCAAAATAAGACATGAAACTGCTACTGGAAAATACCCAAAAAAGAGAACAAGCCACCAAAATAGGAGCGCAAGAGAAGAAGTAAAAGACTACACACAGGGAAAGAGCAAAAAAGTGCAAATAAGTCAGGGTGTGATGTGACAGGTGGTGACAGTACACCTACTTTGAGACAAGAGCTATAGTCATGTATGCTGGGCTATTCTTTAAAGTCATATCCAACACCTGCAACTTCGATTTTTTTACTCTCAACTGAGTTTCCTTTTTTAATGATTTCTACCGCATTTTTTCAACACAGAAAATGTGCCTCGGCTCAAAAAAGGTTGACAAACATTGTCTTAAAGAGACGGTAATGTGCAGAAGAGAAGGCGGGATGGAGCAAAGATGGTCTTCCAAAGATGATGTTGTGAGAGCTGCACAAGACATGACACCCATACTGTAATCATCTACGTTCTGGCTGTCATTATGATGTCATGTCTACTCTCTGGAGGGTTTCTACAAGCAACATTGGGAAAAGGCCGTGTAGAAAGAGCTGGGTTAGACGTGAAAACAATGGATGAAATTGAAAGTGAATTGGTGTGCTTGATGTGGAGTGAGTTTATTCAACAGCGGGCCTGAGGGCAATATCCCCACAATGACTCACCCACCCCCCCCCCCACCCCCACCAGCCTATTCCCCCGAGTTCAGCTGAAAACCTGGAAGATAAGACATTTTTGGAGCAAACTGTTACAAATACTTCAGCGCTCCAGTTGTACAGAGTTTTTCAACCTTTGTGGAGCCAAGGCACATTTTCTTCATTAAAAATTTACAGAGGCACACCACCAGCAGAAATGTTAAAAAGTGAAAGTCCACCAAATTGTCTTTTTTTTTTTTAGTTCATTGTTGTTTTCCTGTATGTCGTGCTTTAGTTCCTGTCTTGCGCTCCTATTTTGGTAGCTTTTCCTACACCCGTTTCACGCCTTCCTTTGAGTGCTATTGCCTGACCTGCTCTGTATTGGCAAACAGGACTATTTCAGTTGTGCAGACGCTATCCTTCTTTGGATAAAACCTATCAAAGTACAAACCCTGTTTCCATATGAGTCGGGAAATTGTGTTAGATGTAAAGACAACATATTTGATGTTCAAACTGATAAACATTTTTTTTAATGCAAATCATTACAGTTGTGATCAAAATTATTCCACCCCCACACAATTTTGGTGTTTTAGCAAGTTGGACATTTATTCCGTATTTTGTTTATAGTCATATCAAATAAAGATGCATTAAATAGACAAATGCAACTTGAATTACAACATATTTTGTAACATACCAAACAGTGTCATTTCCCTTAATATCTCATTGACAAAATTATTCAACCTCTTGAAGATCATAACTCTTAAGAACAGAATTTGAATAAGGTCTTTTCAATCAGGTGTTGAAAACACCTGTAGATGTGATTAGAACCATAACGAGCAACAATTAAACTGATTGAAAAAGACTGTGACGCTCAGCTTCTTGTAGATGGTCAATGGTGTATTTGCAACATGATGAAGTCCAGGGAGTGGTGAAAGAAGTCAAGAGAGAAGGTAATTTCTCTTCATAAGAAAGGATATGGATATAAGAAAATAGCAAAGACATTACACATTCCAAGAGACACAGTTGGGAGCATAATTCGCAAGTTTAAAGCTAAAGGCACAGTGGAAACACTACCTGGGCGTGGTAGAAAGAGGATGCTGGAAGCGTACAGTGGTGAAAAACCCCCAAGTAACAGCTGAGGAGCTACAACAGGACATTGCAGAGGGGTGAACGCAGGTTTCGTCCCAGACAATAAGGCACGCACTACAAGATGAAGGCCTCCATGCCAGAACTCCCAGGCGCACCCCACTTCTGACTACCAGGAACAAGAAAATAGACTCCAGTATGCCAAAAATCCTCTGGAAAAACACCAAAGGTTTTGGGAAACTGTTCTATGGAGTGATGAGACAAAAGTGGAACTCTTTGGGCCTATGAATCAACGTTATGTTTGGAGAAGAAAAAATGAAGCTTACAAAGAGAAGAACACCTTGCCTACTGTTAAGCATGGTGGAGGGTCAATCATGCTCTGGGGCTGTTTCTCTGCCTCAGGTACCGGGAATCTCCAGCGCGTTCAAGGCATTATGAATTCTATTTCCTAGCAGGATATATTAGCTGCAAATGTCATGAAGTCAGTGACGAAGCTGAGGCCTGGGAGACGTTGGACCTTCCAACAGGACAAGGATCCCAAGCATACCTCCAAATCAACATCAGAGTGGTTGCAGAAGGGCTGGAAGACTCTGGAGTGGCCTTCACAGTCGCCAGACCTAAATCCTCTAGAAAAGTTGTGGTGGGACTTGAAGAAGGCAGTTGCAGCACGCAAGCCCAAGAATATGAATGAACTGGAGGCCTTTGCCCAAGAGGAATGGGCTAAAATACCTGTAGATGGTTGCAAGAAGCCTGGTCCGGTTATGTATCACCTTTGAAGGATGTCATTACTGCCAAAGGGTGTTCTACTAAGTACTAAAGATGCATGGAACTAGGGGGTTGAATCATTTTGTCAATGACATATTAAGAAAAATCTCCTTTTTTGCTATTTTGTAAAATACAGTGTTACAATTTAGGTTGCATTTGTCTATTTGACACATCTTTATTTGATATGACTATAAACAAAATACGGAATAAATGTCCAACTTGCTAAAACACCAAAATTGTGTGGGGGTTGAATCATTTTGATCACAACTGTAACTTTAGAATTTGGTGACAATAAATAGTGATAAAGTTGAGGAATGCTCATCAAACACTTATTTGGAACATCCCACAGGTGTGCAGGCTAATTGGGAACAGGTGGGTGCCATGATTGGGTATAAAAACAGCTTCCCAAAAAATGCTCAGTCTTTCACAAGAAAGGATGGGGCTGTCCACAACAGCGTGAGCAAATAGTCAAACACTTTAAGAACAACATTTTTCAAAGTGCAATTGCAAGAAATTTAGGGATTTCAACATCTACTCTCCATAATATCATCAAAAGGTTCAGAGAATCTGGAGAAATCCCTTCACGTGGCCGGAAACCAACATTGAATGACCGTGACCTTCGATCCCTCCGACGGCACTGTATCAAAAACCGTTATCAATCTCTAAAGGATATCACCACATGGGCTCAGGAACACTTCAGAAAACCATTGTCACTAAATACAGTTGGTCGCTACATCTGAAAGTGCAAGTTACTGTGGACGTGGTGTCTTCCAGAACAAAGAGGAAAATAACCATCCGGATTGATATAGGCGCAAAGTTCAAAAGCCAGCATCTGTGATGGTATGGAGGTGTGTAGGTGGCCAAGGCATGGGTAACTTACACATCTGTGAAGGCACCATTAATGCTGAAAGGCCCATACAGGTTTTGGAGCAACATGTGTTGTAATCCAAGCAACGTTACCATGGACGCCCCTGCTTATTTCAGCAAAACAATGCCAAGCCACGTGTTACAACAGCGTGGTTTCGTAGTAAAAGAGTGCAGGTCCTTTCCTGGCCCACCTGCAGTCCAGACATGTCTCCCATGGAAAATGTGTGGCGCATTATGAAGGGTAAAATACGACAGCGGAGACCCCGGACTGTTGAACGACTGAAGCTCTACATAAAACAAGAACGGGAAAGAATTCCACTTTCAAAGCTTCAACAATTAGTTTCCTCAGTTCCCAAACGTTTGAGTGTTGTTAAAAGAAAAGGTGATGTAACACAGTGGTGAACATGCCCTTTCCCAACTACTTTGGCACGTGTTGCAGCCATGAAATTCTAAGTTAATTATTATTTGCAAAAAAAAAAAAAGTTTGAGTTTGAACATCAAATATGTTGTCTTTGTAGCATATTCAACTGAATATGGGTTGAAAAGGATTTGCAAATCATTGTATTGGGGATAGGTTGATTGGCAACACTAAATTGGCCCTAGTGTGTGAATGTGAGTGTGAATGTTGTCTGTCTATCTGTGTTGGCCCTGCGATGAGGTGGCGACTTGTCCAGGGTGTACCCCTCCTTCCGCCCGATTGTAGCTGAGATAGGCGCCAGCGCCCCCCGCGACCCCAAAAGGGAATAAGCGGTAGAAAATGGATGGATGGATGTATTCCATTTATATTTACATCTAACACAATTTCCCAACTCATATGGTATCGAGGTTTGTAATCATATTATAATATAGACTAGATACTAGGAGTGTAACGGTACACCAACATTTTGGTTCGGTACGTACCTCGGTTTAGAGGTCACGGTACGGTTCATTTTCGGTACAGTAAGAAAACGACAAAATAAACATTTTTTGGTTATTTATTTACCAAATTTGTAAACAATGGCATAACGTACAAATACACACAGGGTCCATTGCCAGGGTTAATGTGGTCAACATAAATAAAATAAAAACTAAATAAGATACGGCTCAGAATGGTTTCTTAACAAAACCTTTCTACATAAAAAGTTCTTTTTTTGATTGATTAATTGAGACTTTTATTGGTAGATTGCAAAGTACAGTACATATTTTGTACACACGTGTCAGTAAGAGGATATATGGGCTTATTGTTCTTCCGCCATAGAAGAGGTTCAAAATCTACTTTTAATGCAATACAGCAACCTCCCGCGACCCCGGATCCGGACAAGCGGTAGAAGATGGATGGATGGATGGTCTTAAATCTGCTGCTATAAAAACATTTGTTATTGCTTCAGCCCTGCCTGACTCGCCGAGGAGAGGCTGCTTGAATGCGGTGGTGACGCTTCAAAGGGGTTAGCATGTTTGACGTGTTGGCAGAAGCATACCCTACTGCTGCTGAACAGTGTCAACAAACCTCCGTCCTCCATTGTTGTATCGCGCAGGCAAAGTGTTCCCAAACGGGAGATCTTAATTTTTGCATGTTGTCCTAGCCTGGTCGCTGCTAGCCTGCCGTGTGTTGTGTCTCGCTCTGCATCGTTTACAAAACCTGCGGTGCGCTACCTAATTTGTCCGTGTAGAAACTCGTTTGGTACACCTCCGAACCGAACCAAAACCCCCGTACCGAAACGGTTCAATACAAATACACGTACCATTACACCCCTACTAGATACACTATTGTACTTTGTGTCATTACAGTGGACGTCAGGTGTAGATCCAACCATGGTATTTGTTTACATTCAGGCACACTAGCTTTTGTTAGCGGTGATGCTGATGAGCTATTGTATCCTCCTACGGTGTGTAGTGAAGCATGTCTAGCTATTCATCGTCCACCAGTGATAATGGTACTTGTAAGAAACGTATTTTTTTTTGTTGCCATGGATTCGAGGATTAGTGATTTAGAAGTAGCTAAAACACTGTGGATGGATGTTAGCTGCATGTCTGAAAGCAGCTCTTCCTGAGGGTGTTTCAGTGTTATAACCTCACCTTTACCTTGACTTTTTACACCAAAATGCGTCCATTCTTCCTTTTCTGAATACACAGTGTCTGCTTGTAAGTACTCTGTGTCTGTGCGCTGCTCAACATGCTCCTCTGCTCGTAAAACCAGAAATGTTCCGATGTGACGTCATGCCTGGGAACCGGTACTTTTCAAACAGAGTATAGTACTGTTTTTCATTCATTAGTACTGCGATGCCATAATAGTACCGGTATACCATACAACCCTAGTTGATTATTTTGTGAAAATAAATGTAAAACTGTATCAACATCCATAAAGATGCATCAATAATTGATTTTTAATTGTACTCGAATCGTGAGGTGCCCAAAGACTCCCACCTCTAATTATCAGTTCATTTTTTGTTTTCTCATTATTTTAATAATTTGTCTGTGTAACTCAGGGGTGTCCAAAATTTTTCCACAGAGGGCCGCACACGGAAAACTTTAAGCATGCAGGAGCCATTTTGATATTTTTCATTTTCAAACCATAACAAAATATATGGATTTTTTTTTTAACCTTAGGGCTCCCGGGGATCATAGAGGGTCTCAGTCACTAAAATGTTAAAAATAAGTCAAATTATTATTATTATTTTTATTTAACGCTTACAGTAAATCTCTTTATCAACTTGAGGTTGATATAAAGTAAAATAAATAAGGTTTTATGCCTTTTCTGTCAAAGACAACTTTGTTTTTTTATAGTAAAACTGAAATATGCAGTATTTAGATCAGGGGTCACCAACCTTTTTGACACCAAGAGCTACTTCTTGGGTACGGATTAATACGAAGGGCTACCAGTTTGATACACACTTAAATAAATTGCCAGAAATAGCCAATTTGCTCAATTTACCTTTAATAAATAAATCTATATATAAAAAAAGGGTATTTCTGTCCGTCATTACGTCGCATATTTTTTTTTCCTTTTATGGAAGGTTTTTTGTCGAGAATAAATTATGAGGAAAACACTTAATTGAACAGTTTAAAAGAGGAGAAAAAACGAAAAAAATAATCAAAATTAAATTTTGAAACATAATTTATCTTCAATTTTGACTCTTTAAAATTCAACCGAAAAAAATGAAGAGAAAAACTAGCTAATTCGAATCTTTTTGAAAAAATTTAAAAAATAATTTATGGAACATCATTATACATTTTTCCTGATTAAGATTAATTTTAGAATTTTGATGACATGTTTTAAATAGGTTAAAATCCAATCTGCACTTTCTTAGAATATATAACAAACTGGACCAAGCTATATTTCTAACAAAGACAAATAATTATTTCTTCTAGATTTTCCAGAACAAAAATTTTAAAAGGAATTCAAAAGACTTTGAAATAAGATTTAAATTTCATTCTACAGATTTTCTAGATTTGCCAGAATAATTTTATTGAATTTTAATCATAAGTTTGAAGAAATATTTCACAAATATTCTTTGTAGAAAAGACAGAAGCTAAAATGAAGAATTAAATTACAATGTATTTATTATTCTTTACAATAATAATTAAAAAAATACTTGAACATTGATTTAAATTGTCAGGAAAGAAGAGGAAGGAATTTAAAAGGTAAAAAGGTGTATGTGTTTAAAAATCCTAAAATAATTTTTAAGGTTGTATTTTTTCTGTAAAATTGTCTTTTGGAAAGTTATAAGAAGCAAAGTAAAAATAAATTAATTTATTTAAACAAGTGAAGACCAAGTCTTTAAAATATTTTTTTGGATTTTCAAATTCTATTTGAGTTTTGTCTCTCTTAGAGTTAAAAATGTCGAGTAAAGCGAGACCAGCTTGCTAGTAAATAAATACAATTTAAAAAATAGAGGCAGCTCACTGGTAAGTGCTGCTATTTGAACTATTTTTAGAACAGGCCAACGGGCGACTCATCTGGTCCTTACGGGCGACCTGGTGCCTGCGGGGACCGCGTTGGTGACCCCTGATTTAGATAGATAGATAGATAGATAGATAAGACAGGGATGTATTCACTGTCCGCATTGATAAGAAGGTGAATTTGTGGAGCGGTTCTATTGAGATTAGGTAGGAGGCCACGGGGAAGACCCAGGACACGTTGGGAAGACTATGTCTCCCGGCTGGCTGGGAACGCCTCGGGATCCCCCGGGAAGAGCTAGACGAAGTGGCTGGGGAGAGGGAAATCTCGGTTTCCCTGCTTAGGCTGTTGTCCCCGCGACCCGACCTCGGATAAGCGGAGGAAGATGGATGGGTAGATGGATGGCTAGATAGATAGTATTTTATTGATTCCTTCAGGAGAGTTCCTTTATTTTGCAATTAAAGCCCTCAAAGATCAATAATACAGGACACCATTGATTTTAATGATTTAATATTTTCGAGTAATCACAGTGAAAAGTTAAATAAAATCCTACTAAATATATTGGAAATCCGAAAAGTTCCCCACTCATAAAGTGATGCATTTTTGTTAGTTTTTTTTTACTTTTAACACTTAAATTTCAAGATCAACTTCCGATATATCTGTCGATTTTAAGTTTGAAGTATTATTTTGTTTGTTTTATGCTCTTTTGTCAAAACTTTGATGTTTTTACATGGCAACATTCCTTTCTTTCATGAAGACAAGAATATAAGTTGGTATGATTGTGATGACTTGCATTGATTGGAATCAGACAGTAGTGATGATAACCTCCACTTTTTCACATGGAGGAGACAAAAAGTCCTCCTTTCTGTCCAATACCACATGAAAGTTTGTCCAGCTTCCATACTCCTTTTTATGCACTTTACAAGAAATACATTGGCTGAAAACTCCGTAGCTTGCTGGCTTTCTGAGACTCTTATTTTGTTAGCACAGGCAGGATGAAGCAGGGCTTTTATTGTGAAGAGGTCGGTCTTTAGAGTTTTGACGGCAGTACAGTTGAAATAAAAAGTGTTTGTTGCCTTGCTGTGGGTCATTTTTTCTTAATAATGATGTGGCAGCAGCCAGCGTCATCTCACAAGACCCTCGGGTGTCGTGAATGTCAATCAAGTGACCAAAGTCACGTCTTGGTGAAGATTGATGATCCATCATTTTTAGGTCTATTTTATGAATGCCTGGCTGGCGATGGACTGACACACCCTCCGCCATCCACCGCTAGCTCGCCATCCACATAATGGCCACTCCTGCTGCAACAAATCATGTCTATTATTATGCATCATAACTGTTGGGGGTTGTGGTGTCCTACTTCCAAAAGTAGATCAATTTGACCTTAGATTCCAGACATTGGGCTGCAGTCACAACACTGACCTGTCCTTTGCCCTGATCCTTGCCTTAAAGGAGCGCATACTTGACAATCTGGAAGGTGAACCCATTGGCATGTAGAATAAAACCGCCCACACTTGTTTTGGTGTCAGACTTTTCACTATCTTGTGTATCTCTGCACACCTTCAAACCAACCTTCCACGTCTGACGTGACCTCCTTCTAATCCTCTGTTGTGTTTTATACAAACCCCGTTTCCATATGAGTTGGGAAATTGTGTTAGATGTAAATATAAACAGAATACAATGATTTGCAAATCCTTTTCAACCCATATTCAGTTGAATGCACTACAAAGACAACATATTTGATGTTCAAACTCATAAACTTAATTTTTTCTTGCGAATAATAATTAACTTAGAATTTCATGGCTGCAACACGTGCCAAAGTAGTTGGGAAAGGGCATGTTCACCACTGTGTTACATCACCTTTTCTTTTAATAACACTCGTTTGGGAACTGAGGAAACTAATTGTTGAAGCTTTGAAAGTGGAATTCTTTCCCATTCTTGTTTTATGTAGAGCTTCAGTCGTTCAACAGTCCGGGGTCTCCGCTGTTGTATTTTACGCTTCATAATGCGCGACACATTTTCCAAGGGAGACAGGTCTGGACTGCAGGCGGGCCAGGAAAGTACCTGCACTCTTTTTTTACGAAGCCACGCTGTTGTAACACGTGCTGAATGTGTCTTGGCATTGTCTTGCTGAAATAAGCAGGGGCGTCCATGAAAAAGACAGCGCTTCGATGGCAGCATATGTTGTTCCAAAACCTGTATGTACCTTTCAGCATTAATGGTGCCTTCACAGATGTGTAAGTTACCCATGCCTTGGGCACTAATGCACCCCCATACCATCACAGATGCTGGCTTTCGAACTTTGCGTCAATAACAGTCGGAATGGTTCGCTTCCCCTTTGGTCCGGATGACACGATGTCGAATATTTCCAAAAACAGTTTGAAATGTTGACTCGTCAGACCACAGAACACTTTTCCACTTTGCATCAGTCCATCTTAGATGATCTCGGGCCCAGAGAAGCCGGCGGTGTTTCTGGATGTTGTTGATAAATGGCTTTCGCTTTGCATAGTAGAGCTTTAACTTGCACTTACAGATGTAAGGACAAACTCTATTTAGTGACAGTGGTTTTCTCAAGTGTTCCTGAGCCCATGTGGTGATATCCTTTTGAGATTGAGGTCTGTTTTTGATACAGTGCCGTCTGAGGGGTCGAAGGTCATGGTCATTCAATGTTGGTTTCCGGCCATGCCGCTTACGTGGAGTGATTTCTCCAGATTCTCTGAACCTTTTGATGATATTATGGAGCGTAGATGTTGAAATCCCTAAATTTCTTGCAATTGCACTTTGAGAAACGTTGTTCTTAAACTGTTTGACTATTTGCTCACGCAGTTGTGGACAAAGGGGTGTACCTCGCCCCATCCTTTCTTGTGAAAGACTGAGCATATTTTGGGAAGCTGTTTTTATACCCAATCATGGCACCCACCTGTTCCCAATTAGCCATCACACCTGTGGGATGTTCCAAATAAGTGTTTGATGAGCATTCCTCAACTTGATCAGTATTTATTGCCACCAAATTCTAAAGTTAATGATTTGCATTAAAGAAAAAGTTTATCAGTTTGAACATCAAATATGTTGTCTTTACATCTAACACAATTTCCCAACTCATATGGAAACAGGGTTTGTACTTTGATAGGTTTTATCCAAATAAGGATAGTGTCCGCACAACTGAAATAGTCCTGTTTGCCAATACAGAGCAGGTCAGGCAATAGCACTCAAAGGAAGGCGTGAAGCGGGCATAGGAAAAGCTACCAAAATAGGAGCGCAAGACAGGAACTAAAGCACGACACACAGGAAAACAACAATGAACTCAAAAAAAAAAAAAAAAAAGACAATTTGGTGGACTTTCACTTTTTAACATTTCTGCTGGTGGTGTGCCTCTGTAAATTTTTAATGAAGAAAATGTGCCTTGGCTCAAAAAAGGTTGAAAAACTCTGTACAACTGGAGCGCTGAAGTATTTGTAACAGTTTGCTGCAAAAATGTCTTATCTTCCAGGTTTTCAGCTGAACTCGGGGCAATAGGCTGGTGGGGGGGGGGGGGGGGGGTGGAGCCATTGTGGGGATATTGCCCTCAGGCCCGCTGTTGAATAAACTCACTCCACATCAAGCACACATATTCACTTTCAATTTCCTCCATTTTTTTCACGTCTAACCCAGCTCTTTCTACACGGTCTTTTCCCAATGTTGCTTGTAGAAACCCTCCAGAGAGTAGACATGACATCATAATGACAGCCAGAACGTAGATGATTACAGTATGGGTGTCATGTCTTGTGCAGCTCTCACAACATCATCTTTGGAAGACCATCTTTGCTCCATCCCACCTTCTCTTCTGCACATTACCGTCTCTTTAAGACACTGTTTTTCAACCTTTTTTGAACCGAGTCACAGTTTCTGCGTTGAAAAAATGCGGCAGAAATCATTAAAAAAGGAAACTCAGTTGAGAGTAAAAAGTCGATGTTGCAGGTGTTGGATATGACTTTAAAGGGGAACATTATCACAATTTCAAAAGGGTTAAAAACAATAAAAATCAATTCCCAGTGGCTTGTTGTATTTTTGGAATTTTTTTTCAAAATTTAACCGGTCTCGGAATATCCCTAAATAAAGCTTTAAAGTGCCTTATTTTCGGCTCTCTGAGAAGACACCGGCCATTTCCCTGTGACGTCACACAGTGCTGCCAATGTAAACAAACAATGGGAATACCACAGCAAGATATAGTGACATTAGCTCGGATTCAAACTTGGATTTCAGCGATTTAAGCGATTCAATAGATTACGCATGTATTGAAACAGATGGTTGGAGTATGAAAATATTGAAGAAGAAACTGAAGCTATTGAGCGAATAGCTATTGACGCTATTCGTAGCCATAGCATGGCCGAATAGCTGCGTTAGCATCGCCGGTAAAATGTGCGGACCAAACGATCAGGACTTTCGCATCTTTTGACACTGGAGCAACTTAAATCCGTCGATTGGTAAGTGTTTTTTTCGCATTAAATGTGGATGGAAGGAAACGTAATATAGTTGCAAATGCATCTGCAGTTTATCTATACATCTCTGTTCCATGTCTGCTTTAGCACCGCCGGTAAATAGGATGTTAGCATCGATTAGCATAGCATTTTAGCATCGATTAGCATAGCATGTTAGCATCGATTAGCTGGCAGTCACGCCGCAACCAAATATGTCTGATTAGTACATAAGTCAACATCAACAAAACTCACCTTCGTGATTTTGTTGAATTTATCGTTGCAAATGCATCTGCAGGTTATCCATTCATCTCTGTGCCATGTCTGTCATCGCCGGTAAAATGTGGAGACACTTTGGTACATTCAATGGGGGTCTGGCGGCAGACACTTTCACATCTTCGGGCCAGTGGTGCAACTTGAATCCATCCCTGTTAGTGTTGTTACACCCTCCGACAAAACACCGACGAGGCATGATGTCTCCACAGTTCCAAAAAATAGTCGAAAAAACGGAAAATAACAGAGCTGAGACCCGGTGTTTGTAATGTGTTGAAAATTAAAATGGCGGGTGTGTTACCTCGGCGACGTCACGTTCTGACGTCATCGCAAAAGGAGCGATAAACAGAAAGGCGTTCAATTCGCCAAAATTCACCCATTTAGAGTTCGGAAATTGGTAAAAAAAAAAAAAAAGGTCTTTTTCTGCACCATCAAGGTATATATTGACGCTTACATAGGTTTGGTGATAACGTTCCCCTTTAAGACACTGTTTTTCAACCTTTTTTGAGCCGAGGCACATTTTCTGCGTTGAAAAAATGCGGCAGAAATCATTAAAAAAGGAAACTCAGTTGAGAGTAAAAAGTCGACGTTGCAGGTGTTGGATATGACTTTAAAGAATAACCCAGCATGCATGACTATAGCTCTTGTCTCAAAGTAGGTGTACTGTCACCACCTGTCACATCACACCCTGACTTATTTGCACTTTTTTGCTCTTTTCCTATGTGTAGTCTTTTACTTCTTCTCTTGCGCTCCTATTTTGGTGGCTTGTTCTCTCTTTTTGGTATTTTCCAGTAGCAGTTTCATGTCTTCTTTTGAGCGCTATTTCCCCACATCTACTTTGTTTTAGCAATCAAGAATATTTCAGTTGTTTTTATCCTTCTTTGTGGGGACATTGTTGCTTGTCATGTGGTGTTAGGATGCACATTGTGGACGCCGGCTTTGCTCTACAGTAAGTTTTTGCTGTCGTCCAGCATTGTGTTTTTGTTTACTTTGTAGCCAGTTCGGTTTTAGTTTCATTCTGAATAGCCTTCCCTAAGCTTCAATGCCTTTTCTTGGGGGCACACACCTTTTGTTTATTTTTGGTTTAAGCATTAGACACCTTTTTACCTTCACCCTGCCTCCCGCTAGGGCTGGGCGATATGGCCTTTTTTTAATATCTCGATATTTTTTGGCCATATCGCGATACACCATATATTTTGTGGATATTTTGCCTTAGCCTTGAATGAACACTTGATGCATATAATCACAGCAGTGTGATGATTCTATGTGTCTACATTCAAACATTCTTCTTCATACTGCATTAATATATGCTACTTTTAAACTGTCATGCAGAGCAGGAAGTCACAACTAAGTCAATTGACCAAAACTGTATTAATTAAACAGTTATTAGCAGATGACTTTTCAAATGATGCTACAAATTAGCAGTGCTGCATCTTTTAATAGCAACGCTTCTGCCGTGTAAATGTTCCAACATGTTCCCGCTTGAAGCCAAACCACCGCCAGACGATGGACCACCTGCTGTTTTTCTTGGGAATTAATTATTCCTTCATTTGTTACCAGATTCGCACCTTCTTTCTCTCATATTACAACTCGCACGGCTGAATGTGGCTTGTCATTGTCTTGCTGAAATAAGCAGGGGCGTTCATTAAAAAGACGGCGCTTAGATGGCAGCATATGTTGTTCCAAAACCTGTATGTACCTTTCAGCATTAATGGTGCCTTCACAGATGTGTAAGTTACCCATGCCTTGGGCACTAATGCACCCCCATACCATCACAGATGCTGGCTTTTGAACTTTGCGTCGAGAACAGTCGGGATGGTTCGCTTCCCCTTTGGTCCGGATGACACGATGTCGAATATTTCAAAAAACAATTTGAAATGTGGACTCGTCAGACCACAGAACACTTTTCCACTTTGCATCAGTCCATCTTAGATGATCTCGGGCCCAGAGAAGCCGGCGGCGTTTCTGGATGTTGTTGATAAAGGGCTTTCGCTTTGCATAGTAGAGCTTTAACTTGCACTTACATATGTAAGGACAAACTGTATTTAGTGACTGTGGTTTTCTGAAGTGTTCCTGAGCCCATGTGGTGATATCCTTTAGAGATTGGTGTCGGTTTTTGATACAGTGCCGTCTGAGGGGTCGAAGGTCACGGTCATTCAATGTTGGTTTCCGGCCATGCCGCTTACGTGGAGTGATTTTTTTTCCAGATTCTCTGAACCTTTTGATGATATTATGGAGAGTAGATGTGGAATTCCCTAAATTTCTTGCAATTGCACTTTGAGAAACGTTGTTCTTAAACTGTTTGACTATTTGCTCACGCAGTTGTGGACAGAGGGGTGTACCTCGCCCCATCCTTTCTTGTGAAAGACTGAGCGTTTTTTGGGAAGCTGTTTTTATAGCCAATCATGGCACCCACCTGTTCCCAATTAGCCTGTACACCTGTGGGATGTTCCAAATAAGTGTTTGATGAGCATTCCTCAACTTTATCAGTATTTATTGCCACCTTTCCCAACTTCTTTGTCACGTTTTGCTGGCATCAGTTTCTAAAGTTAATGATTATTTGCAAAAAAAAATTATCGGTTTGAACATCAAATATGTTGTCTTTGTAGCATATTCAACTGAATATGGGTTGAAAAAAATGTGCAAATCATTGTTTTCCGTTTATATTTACACCCACCACAATTTTCTAACTCATATGAAAATGGGGTTTTAAATAAACATGAGGATAAGTCCTTCCAAACCAACAACATAAAAGTAAATACAGCTCTTTACAGGAAGGTAGCTGCTGGAGCACAAGTGGCTTATTGCGCAATGACTAATGACACATTGTTGACATATTGACTCAAGGCTTTGTCTCCTGATTTCAGATTGCTAAAAAATAAACAGACGTTTTGTTTTTGTCTCTATTCACTACCAACAGTCTGCTGCTTTGTGGTCCACAAGCGCTGTCATGAATTTGTCACCTTTTCCTGTCCCGGAGCCGACAAGGGGCCCGCCTCAGACGTAAGTAAATCATATATACTGGTGTTTCCCACACACTTGCACTTCAACTGTGGTACTGGATGATGTCACAACCTCACTAGTCTGAAGTCGAATAGATGACTCTTCATTCACAATTGACTCAAAGTGTGAGCAATCAAAGCTGCTCACACGGTCACTAAGGTGGCCACTGTGATTGACACAACTTAATGTGTACTATATTTATCCATGAGAGCATTTTTGTTGTAAATTGTGAGGTTTGTGTGTTAAAATCATGACAAGTGATGACAGATGTGAACAAGAGCATGTATTGTCTTTGTGTGATGATGTACATGAGGTGTGGTTGTATTGTATATTAAGTATGTGTCCATGAAAGGGCATTTTATGACTTTTCTTAATTTGATTACATGCTACGGCAGGGGTCACCAACGCGGTCCCCGCTGGCACCAGGTCGCCCGTAAGGACCAGATGAGTCGCCCGCTGGCCTGTTCTAAAAATAGCTCACATAGCAGCACTTACCAGTGAGCTGCCTCTATTTTTGAAATTGTAGTTATTTACTAGCAAGCTGGTCTTGCTTTGCTCGACATTTTTCATTCTAAGAGAGACAAAACTCAAATAGAATTTGAGAATCCAAGAAAATATTTTAAAGACTTGGTCTTCACTTGTTTAAATAAATTCATTTTTTAAAATTTTTTTTTTGCTTCTTATCCGCCCGATTGTAGCTGAGATAGGCGCCAGCGCCCCCCGCGACACCGAAAGGGAATACGCTGTACAAAATGGATGGATGGATAACTTTCAGAAAGACAATTTTAGAGAAAAAATACAACATTAAAAATTATTTTTAGGATTTTTAAACACATACACCTTTTTACCTTTTAAATTATTTACTCTTCTTTCCTGACAATTTAAATCAATGTTCGAGTATTTTTTTTTTTTTTATTGTAAACAATAATAAATGAATTTTAATTTAATTCTTCATTTTAGCTTCTGTTTTTTCGACGAAAAATATTTGTGAAATATTTCTTCAAACTTTATGATTAAAATTCAAAAGAAATATTTTGCCAAATCTAGAAAATCTGTAGAATCAAATTTAAATCTTATTTCAAAGTCTTTAAAATTTATTTTAATTTTTTTGTTCTGGAAAATCTAGAAGAAATAATGGTTTGTCTTTGTTGGAAATATAGCTTGGTCCAATTTGTTATATATTCTAGCAAAGTGCAGATAGGATTTTAACCAATTTAAAACATGTCATCAAAATTCTAAAATGAATCATAATCAGGAAAAAAATATTAATGATGTTCCATAAATATTTTTTTTAAATTTTTCAAAAAGATTCGAATTAGTTAGCTTTTGTCTTCTTTTTTTCCGGTTGGATTTTGAATTTTAAAGAGTCGAAATTAAAGATAAACTGTTTCAAAATTTGGTTGATTGGCAACACTAAATTGGCCCTAGTGTGTGAATGTGAGTGTGAATGTTGTCTGTCTATCTGTGTTGGCCCTGTGATGAGGTGGCGACTTGTCCAGGGTGTACCCTGCCTTCCGCCCGATTGTAGCTGAGATAGGCGCCAGCGCCCCCCGCGACCCCGAAAGGGAATAAGCGGTAGAAAATGGATGGAAATGGATGTTTCAAAATTTAATTTTCATTTTTTTTGTGTCTTCTCCTCTTTTAAACTGTTCAATTAAGTGTTTTTTTCATCAATTATTCTCTACAAAAAACCTTCCATAGAAGGAAAAAAAATGTACGACGGAATGACAGATGGAAATACCCTTCTTTTAAAATATATTTATCTGTTTCTATGTATATTTATTGTGAGGAATGTCGTGGAAATTTCTTAAAGACGATCCTTTAGTGACAAATAGCTTTAAAATTATTTATTAAAGTAACAAACAAATAATAACAAGCTTTGCAAAGCGAGACCAAACCAGAACGACATAGCCGTTCGTTCCAGCTTGTTCTAACCCCTTTAGAATTTGACATGACAATTATACATTCTCAGAAGTCCCACCCTCCATGCTCATTTACATACAGTACACCAGTGGAATGAATAACCAAAGTCCTGTGAAGGGGAGAGCGTGTCGTTTACCCAGAGGAGGGGGGTCACTCAGGAAAGGGGAACAATTTAGCTCTGTTGGGGGTAAGGAAGAGGGAAAACACATGCCCACGTCAACTATGGTCCACATGTTACATTAAAGACACAGGAGACAGAGCTTGATCAGACAATAGATCTCTTGCTAAGTGTCCCATTCCTGAGCTCAATAAACAACTTTTGGCGACCCGTTCAAAGAACATCTTCAATTAAACGAGTACAAGTAATTTTGCTATCACAGGAATCATTAAGGCGATCAATGTTCCCACAAAGATAAAAATCATTAATTATTAATAATAACAGAGTTAAACGTAAATTGGTCAAATTGGCTATTTCTGGCAATTTATTTAAGTGTGTATCAAACTGGTAGCCCTTCGCATGAATCAGTACCCAAGAAGTAGCTCTTGGTTTCAAAAAGGTTGGTGACCCCTGTGCTATGGTATGATTTTTTTTGTCATCATTTTATTGCATGATTTTTGTATCTCTTTAATTTAGGTAGCCAGGGACTGCAGATGGAAATGAGCTATTTAGCTCTAATCTGGTACAGGACATATCTGTCTTTGAGCTTAATGTTTCTGTGCATTGTCCCTTCTAATAAAGACTCAACTAGAACTAAACTTGCATATTGATGAGCAACGGTGCTTTCATGTTGGAGTCGCCTAAAGTCTCCAATAAGACCACATTTGGCACTAAGCTTTAAGTGAAATAGAATACAATCTTAAGAGGTCTGAATAGATTCAAGATTTGATCGTTTTTATTGTCAATTCAACGTGGGTTTACTGTAAAATCTTGATTTACAAACTGAATCGGTTCTTGAACAGGGTTCATTAATCGAAATGTTTGTATAGTGAAGCAAATGTCTCCATAAGGAACAATGTAAATATGAATCATGGCTTCCAAAGCCAACAAAAGTGCATATTTTAGTGAAAGTTTGGACAACATTTAAAGTGCTATACAGTGCTGTATATCAAACAAACATCCATCCATACATCCATTTTCTACCTCTTGTCTTTTTTTTTTGGGGTCGTGGGGGTGCTGGAGCTTATCTCAGCTGCATTTGGGTGGAAGGCGGCGCACGCCCTGGACAAGTCGCCAACACAGACAAACATAACAAGGGATATTAATCAACCGTCTCTTTATTAACAAGCAAAACAAGCTGCTGTCCTCTGTATGCTATATCCTCCTACCGTGCGTAGTGAAGCATGTTTAGCTATTCCTCGTCCTCCAGTGATAATGTAACTTCTAAGAAACAAACTTTATTTGTCGCCATGGAGGCCTGGATTAGTGATTTAGAAGTAGCTAAAACACTGTGGGTGGATGTTAGCTGCATGTCTTAAAACAGCTCTTCCCGAGGGTGTTTCAGTGTTATAACTTCACCTTTATCTTTAATTTTTACACCAAAATGCGTCCATTCTCCCTTTTCTGTCCACACACCGTGTCTGCTTGTAAGTACTCTGTGTGCGTGCGCTGCCGAACATGCTCCTTTGCTCGTAAACCAGCAATGTCATTGTGGAGGTTGCCCTCTAGTGGGTTCCTCGGACCACCACACACTGCCACGAGAGCCCGGGTCAGGGGTACAACACTGTTTCATTTGCATCAATGTGGAGAAGCTTTTGCTTTCCAGCAAAGGGTTTTTCTCTTTGTTCATGTCTCTTTCTCTCTCTCTGGCTCCCACTCCAACTCCGACAATGTGTCTCGCTCCGGCTGCTGCTAATAAAGGCGACAGGTGATTAGATCAGTGGTTCTCAAATGGGGGTATGTGTACCCCTGGGGGTGCTTGAAGATATTCCAAGGGGTACATTAGTTTTTTTTTAAATATTCTAAAAATAGCAACAATTCAAAAATCATTTATAAATATATTTATTGAATAATACTTGAACAAAATATGAATGCAAGTTCATAAACTGTGAAAAGAAATGCAACATTGCAATATTCAATGTTGACAGCTAGATTTTTTGTGGACATGTTCCATAAATATTGATGTTAAAGATTTATTTTTTGTGGAGAAATGTTTAAAATGAAGTTGATGAATCCAGATGGATCTCTATTACAATCCCCAAAGAGGGCACTTTAAGTTGATGATTACTTCTATGTGTAGAAATCTGCATTTAGAATTGAATCGCTTGTTTATTTTTCAACAAGTTTTTTGTTATTTTTATCTCTTTTTTTCCCAAATAGTTCAAGAAAGACCACTACAAATGAGCAATATTTCCCACTGTTATACAATTCAATAAATCAGAAACTGATGATATAGTGCTGTATTTTACTTCATCTCTTTTTGTTCCCAACCAAAAATGCTTTGCTCTGATTACATAGATAGATAGATAGTACTTTATTGATTCCTTCAGGAAAATTAAAATTCTAGCAGCAGTGTACAGAGTTGAGATCAATTTAAAATAAGTAAAAAGTAAATAATGGGGGTTTAAATGGAAACAAAAATAGAGAAATATTACATTAAGAATGAAAATTAAAAAGCAACAATGGGAATACAATTATAACAGTAAAATAAGAATATAACAAGACAAAGTAGGCAGTAGTGACCATGTTATGAAAACGTATTGCACTGTTATTGTTTTGCATCCCCTGTCATCCTAGTACCCCCTCCCCTCCGCCCCAGAGAGGAGTTGTACAGTCTAATGGCGTGTGGGACAAAGGAGTTTTTGAGTCTATTAGTCCTGCACTTGGGATGAAGCAGTCTAGCACTGAACAGGCTCCTCTGGCTACTGGTAACTGTATGCAGAGGGTGACTGGCATCATCCTGGATGCTCACTAGTTTGTCAACAGTCCTCTTCTCTTAGGGCAGGGGTGTCAAACTCAAATACAGAGTGGGCCAAAATTTAAAACTGAATGAAGCCGCGGGCCGAGGTTGAACTATTATTCCTTTAATAGGGACCCAAAAAAGTTTTGCATTGAATATTGACAAAGCAAGGCTTATATAACTTTATAGTGACATGCAAAATCAAGTTTTAAATAATAGTAATTAAAAAATATCAATGACATATCAAATAAAATAAAAATACAAATTGAATGCCTCTTTTCGGCGGCAGGTTTGAGTTGGGGCGGGGTTTGGTGGTAGCGGGGGTGTTGTATATTGTAGCGTCCCGGAAGAGTTAGTGATGCAAGAGGTTCTGGGTATTTGTTCAGTTGTTTTTATGTTGTGTTACGGTGCGGATGTTCTCCCGAAATGTGTTTGTCATTCTTGTTTGCTGTGGGTTCACAGTGTGGCGTATATTTGTAACAGTATTAAAGTTGTTAATACGGCCACCCTCAGTGTGACCTGTATGGCTGTTGACCAAGTATGCTTTGCAAACACTTGTGTGTGTGTATGAGTCGCATATATTATGCGAGTGGGCCGTGACGCTGTTTGTATGGAGGAAAAGCGGACGTGGCGACATGTAGATAACGCCAAAGGCACTGCTTTTACGGCCCGCCCCCGATATTATTGTCCGGGTAGAAATCGGGAGGAATTCGGGAGGGGCACTGAACTTCGGGAGTCTTCTGGGAAAATCGGGAGGGTTGACGAGTATGAGTATTAGTGGTGAATGCGGTGTTACAGCGGCGGGCCAGGTCTAATGTTAATTTGATATTGCCTCAAGGGCAAAATGAAATTACACGGCAGGCTAAATTTGGCCCGCGGGCCAGAGTTTGACACCCATGACTTAGGGCAGGGATAGGGAACCTATGGCTCGTGAGCCAGATGTGGCTCTTTTGATGACTCCATCTGGCCTTCGGATAAATCTGAGCTGACATTGCTTAACGTGATAAGTAATGAAAATTCCACTTGTAATAAATGTTAAAAATAATGTTCAAAACATAAAACATTCTCATGCATTTTTAGTCCATCCATCCGTTTACTACCACACCTGTTCAAGAAGTTGCGTTAAGAAGTTATTTATTTATTATTGGTTAGTGTGGGGCTTGTCCTCCTGGGGGTTCTTCAGACCACCAAGCACCGACATGAGAGCCCGTTTCAGGGTTACACTATTGTTTTATTTTTCAATTAGTCTCTCAGTTGCTTTCCAGCAATTGTATTTTTCTCTTTCGTTCTCGCTTGCGCTCTGGCTCCAGCCTCAACCCCATCTCTCCTCCTGGCTGCTGCTTATAAAAGAGCGACAGGTGATTAGATAACAAGGCTCAGGTGGGCCATCTACGCAGCTCTTGCTGATTTCGAGGCCGGTCCTGGCACACTTTATTTTGCTGCAGGCCCGCGGGCCACGCCCCATCCACAGTTAGTTTCAGAATAACAATGTTATTACAAAGAATAAGAGACCTATTATACTCTTGAAATGTTGGTCTTACTCAAAAATGCACGCGTTTAGTTGTGTTCAGTGTTAAAAAAAATAATTATATGGCTCTTACAAAAATACATTTTAAAATATTTGGCTTTTTGGCTCTCTCAGCCAAAAAGGTTCCCGACCCCTGACTTAGGGGGTACTTGAATTAAAAAAATGTTCACAGGGGGTACATCACTGAAAAAAGGTTGAGAACCACTGGATTAGATAACAAGGCCTACCTGGGCCATCTACTCACCTGTCGCTGTCTTCCAGGCCGGTCCTGGCACAACCCGTTCTGCTGCAGGCCCGCAGGCCGCGCCCCCCTTCACAGCCATGATGTGATGACAAAGCGGCGACATGCCTGTTTAAAAAATAATATGGCAAACTGGTACTTTTCAAACAGAGTAGAGTACTGTTTTTGATTCATTAGTACCGCGATACTATACTAGTACTGGTATACGTACAGCCCTAGTACACACTAACTATAAGGTAACTACATCGTGTTTTTTTTAATTGCTGTGGCGCGTTCTGTTCTGGAAGCAACACACGTAAGTTAATGTCATGATCTGTTGTTGAAAGGGATTAAAAACATAAGATAATGTTGCACCTTTCTTATGACACGGAGCAGTAAGTCATGCTGGTCAAAGTTGGAGGTTCCACAGCCCTCGCATCTACACAGCTGACTGTCGTTAGCGTCACCAAGCCCATCTTAATGAGTCTTTTTTATCAATGTAGAGTGAAAATAGCAGCGTGTTTACACTCCAACACACAGTAAGTGTGGTGTGTTTGAAGGCAGGCTTGCTGAGCTGCAGAAGTGACGTCATCAGAGGAGTACAAGTCTCCGTTTGTCGCGTGCACACGCAAACGCTCGGCGGAAAGTTTTGGAAACCCACACTTTGGCCGGCGTTTGCAAAAGTCTGCGTTTTTTAGAGGGAAAGTATGAAGAAGAGGCCTAAAGGCAGAGAGAAGTTAATGAAGTATGGTGTTGGTGTGGACATGGCCTCACATGATCATGTGTTCCAGCTCCTATCTAGCTGTTGAACAATGCAAAATACCGTATTTTTATGACTATAAGTCGCAGTTTTTTTCATGCGACTTATACTCCAGAGCGACTTCTATGTGAAATTATTAACACATTACCATAAAATGTCAAATAATAATATTTACTGTATTTCCTTGAATTAGCGCCGGGGCGGTAATTAATTTAAAACCTCTTCTCACTCCGGCGCTTACCAAAGGCATGCGGTAAATTTAGGCCTGCGATTATAAATTTGAGTGTGATGTAAGGATACCATCATGAAAAGCACATTTAATAAAAAAAAAAACGTTATTATGTAGCATAAAAAATGCATATGGCCTTAAAACGACACAACACTCAGGTATGTAAGTATGTCACGGTATGTAAGTACCCAAAATAAAGACTTGACATAAATATAAGTTAAATCGGATCAGAAACATTTCCCGTAGAAAATACATGGGTACGGCTAGTAGCAAACAAATTCACTTACCAACTCGGCTTAATATCTTAACATCGACACACTCTCTCATCGCAACTCGGCCCTGATGGTCGGCACCTATAAGTTTGCAATTAGTTGTCGAATGTTGGACGGTTGTTTTTATGATATGCAGGCAACTTTAAAACATACCGGCTTCAGATGTCCCCAGGCTTAGCCACCGCACGTGGCAGCCATCTTGGAACACTGGGTTACATAGAGTGCGATAGGCTGCAGCGGGTCACGTGAGCGCCTGTGTTATGCTCGCGAGATTAAACGTGGAAACGGCGCAGGTAATATGAGGGGATGCCATGAGAGGAAATATGGCTTATTTCCCACCCATGTTACACATTCGTGACGTGACGAGTTTGACCCGGTGGTAAAACGAGGCATATGCTAAATATTTTGCTAAACAAGTTTGACCCGGCAGCAATTCTAAGCATGCGCTAATTCTAAGCATGCGCTAATTATTTTACAAAACTAGTTTGACCCGGCGGTAAAACTGTCACATCTGTAAATCTGATTTCATGTTTGATCATGTTTTGTTTTGTTTTCTGTACTCTTGTTCTGTTTTTTCACTTCCTGGTTGGTTTTTGTTACCATGTCAACTCATTACTTTTCACCTGTCATGTCACGTCCCTGTTCCCAGCCTCACCTGTTTTCACTAATCATCACAGCTATTTAAATCACTCTTTTTCTTGTCTTTGTCCTGGGATCTTCACACTCGCACGCACCCTACCCATGCTGTTCAAACCTTCACGTCCTCGTC
The DNA here is from genome assembly GCF_033978795.1 of Nerophis ophidion. Classification (NCBI taxonomy): domain Eukaryota; kingdom Metazoa; phylum Chordata; class Actinopteri; order Syngnathiformes; family Syngnathidae; genus Nerophis; species Nerophis ophidion. The sequence continues at coordinate 24,578,603 of NC_084630.1, read as the reverse complement.
CACAGTTCCATGGCGTGTAAGTTAGTGTATTTATGCCACAGTGCTAGTTTTGTTTTGTTTGTATATAGTCATGCCATTGTGCTGTTTTGTTTTAAGTTTAGTATAGATTATTATCCGCCACAGAGCGCGTCCTTGGTTTGCCTTTTTATAGTTTGTTTGTTTATTTGATAAATATCATGTACCTGAATTCACGCCTGGTTCGTCCTGTAATCCCGCTGCGTCGAAGGATCACCCACCATCCATGTCCAAGCCAAGTTATGACAAAAACGAGGCATGCGGATAAGGAAATAGGGTATCTCTTTTAGCGGAAGAGACGAAGAAAATGCAAGCAATCGTCACACACACGTCAACCAATAAGAATTCGGCGGCGTAGGGTCATGGCAGAAGTGCATTGTGGGTCATGGGATGCTAACTGCTATATGCTACTACTGTAGCTATTAAAATGGATCATTTCATCGTTGGCGGTAACTTATAAAAAGTGAGAAGGGCTGAACAAAAATGGTGTTGAAAAGGAAATCATGTACTGCAGATTACAAGCTGGACGTAGTGAAATATGCAGCAGAAAAGGACAAGAAGAAGCGGCGCATACCTTTGGAGTTGGCAAAGTTGTTTAGAAGCGACATCCAGGAAGAAGATTTCATGGGATTTATGGATTAGGAGTGACAGATAGTTTGGTAAAAATATAGCACAGTGGTCGGGAACCTTTTTGGCTGAGAGAGCCACAAAGCCAAATATTTTAAAATGTATTTCCGTAAGAGCCATATAATATTTTTTTTAACACCCCCGCCACCGTGACCACCACTTCCCGAAGACAGCTGGCACTCCACTCGGCGACGGAAAGTTTCTGTGAGTATGGCTTCCTGCGCTTCGTGCACTTTACTCATGGATAGGTTGGCTTTGCTAGAGAGCCGTGTCCGCCAGTTAGAGCAGTGTAATTTCGTAACTTTAGATGTTGCGGACACATCTGCTAGCGTTAGCTGTAGCGAGCTAACTAGCCCAGCTTGTAGCAGCCCTAATCGGCCTACAAGCTACGGTGTACCGGTTGAGACGCATAATAGATTTAGCCCTTTAGCTAGTCCTACACCCCAGTCTACCGGGCACCACACTTTAGTCATAGGGGACTCCATCACCCGAAACATAAAGCTTAGCAAACCAGCCACAATTAAGTGTATTCCCGGGGGCAGAGCACCTGACATTGAAGCTAATCTTAGGGAGCTAACTCGCAACAGGTCTAGTAAACACGTACGGCAGGCTAACCGCACCACTAGTTATGCGAATATAGTAATACACGTTGGCTCCAATGACGTTAGGATGAGACAATCAGAGATTACAAAGAGAAACATAGCCAGGGCTTGTAATCTCGCCAGAAAGATGTCCAGGCATCGAGTAACTGTCTCTGGCCCCCTGCCTGGGAGAGGCAATGATGAGAGATATAGCAGATTAGTCTCTCTTAACAGGTGGCTGGATAGCTTCTGCAGACAACAGGGATTTACGTTTATTGATAATTGGCCCTCTTTCTGGGGCAAACCTGGCTTGCTGAGGAGAGACGGCCTTCACCCTAACCAGGAAGGCGCTATCCTCTTGTCTCGGAACATAGACTTCGCATTGAGCCACATTTGACTAACTGCACTAGAGCAAGCCCGGTCACAGGCAATTACAGAGCCTGCTAGCCTGGGTATGGAGTCAGTTAAGTTAGAACTAGCCAGCGCCAGGCTGGATGATCCCTGTACACATAGCAATTTTCGTAGAATAATACACAACTCACAAAATGTTTTTTCTACTGTGTCTATGACTACGTCAGAGTTAGACATGCGCTCTACTGAGGTGGCAAATTATGATGCGTTCAGTTTATCGCAGCGCCAAGTAGACAATCTGAAAATTCCCGTCATATCAATTCCTAGATATGGTCGTAATTATTTTAAGTACACTGCGCATAATAAACGTAACATTATTAATATTGCTACGACGGATAATTTCATCAACAACTCCTTAAAACAGCCCACTACCTATAATATGGGCTTTCTAAACATCAGATCTTTGTCTCCCAAAACGTTATTAGTCAATGAGGTCATTAGAGACAACAACCTTAACGTCATCGGTCTTAGCGAAACCTGGCTTAAACCAGACGACTTTTTTGCGATAAATGAGGCATCCCCTCCTAACTATACGAATGCGCATATTGCCCGTCACCTCAAAAGGGGAGGGGGTGTCGCACTAATATACAACGAAAACTTTAACTTTAGTCCTAACTTAAATAATAAATATAAATCGTTTGAGGTGCTTTCTATGAAGTCTGCCACACCTCTGCCTCTGTGCCTGGCCGTTATCTACCGCCCCCCAGGGCCCTATTCGGACTTTATTAGTGAATTCTCAGAGTTTGTTGCTGATCTAGTGACGCACGCCGATAATATAATTATAATGGGGGATTTTAATATCCATATGAATACCCCATTGGACCCACCGTGCGTGGCGCTCCAGACTATAATTGATAGCTGTGGTCTTACACAAATAATAAATGAACCGACGCATCGCAGCGGCAATACGATAGACCTAGTGCTTGTCAAAGGTATCACCGTCTCCAAAGTTATGATACTCCCGTATACTAAAGTAATGTCCGATCATTACCTTATAAAATTCGAAGTTCAGACTCATGTTCGGCAAGCTAATAAGAATAATAACTGCTATAGCAGCCGCAACATTAATGCTGCCACAACGACGACTCTTGCGGACCTACTGCCCTCGGTAATGGCACCGTTCCCAAAGTATGTGGGCTCTATTGATAACCTCACTAACAACTTTAACAACGCCCTGCGCGAAACCATTGATAGTATAGCACCGCTGAAGTTAAAAAAGGCTCCAAAAAGGCGTACGCCATGGTTTACTGAAGAAACTAGAGCTCAGAAATTATTATGTAGAAAGCTGGAACGCAAATGGCGCACGACTAAACTTGAGGTGCACCATCAAGCATGGAGTGATAGTTTAATAACTTATAAACGCATGCTTACCTTAGCTAAAACTAATTATTACTCAAATCTCATCCGCATTAATAAAAACGATCCAAAATTTTTGTTTAGTACTGTAGCATCGCTAACCCAACAAGGGACTCCTTCTAGTAGCTCCACCCATTCGGCAGATGACTTTATGAAGTTCTTTAATAAGAAAATTGAACTTATTAGAAAGGAGATTAAAGACAATGCGTCCCAGCTACAACGGGGTTATAGTAACACAGATACGATTGTATATACGGCGGATACTGCAAATATCCAAAATAGTTTCTCTCGTTTTGATGAAATAACATTAGAAGGATTGTTACAACGTGCAAATGGAATAAAACAAACAACATGTTTACTTGACCCACTTCCTGGGAAACTTATCAAGGAGCTTTTTGTATTATTAGGTCCATCAGTGCTAAATATTATAAACTTATCACTTTCCTCGGGCACTGTTCCCGTTGCATTCAAAAAAGCGGTTATTCATCCTCTCCTTAAAAGACCTAACCTCGATCCTGACCTCATGGTAAACTACCGACCGGTGTCTCACCTTCCCTTTATTTCGAAAATCCTCGAAAAAATTGTTGCGGAGCAGCTAAATGAGCACTTAGCGTTTAACAATCTATGTGAAACCTTTCAATCCGGTTTCAGGGCAAATCACTCGACTGAGACAGCCCTCGCAAAATTGACTAATGATCTATTGCTAACGATGGACTCTGATGCGTCATCTATGTTGCTGCTCCTCGATCTTAGCGCTGCTTTCGATACCGTCGATCATAATATTTTATTAGAGCGTATCAAAATACGAATTGGTATGTCAGACTCAGCCCTGTCATGGTTTAACTCTTATCTTACTGATAGGATGCAGTGCGTCTCCTATAACAGTGTGACCTCGGACTATGTTAAGGTAACGTGTGGAGTTCCCCAGGGTTCGGTCCTTGGCCCTGTACTCTTCAGCATCTACATGCTACCGCTAGGTGACGTCATACGCAAATACGGTATTAGCTTTCACTGTTATGCTGATGACACCCAACTCTACATGCCCCTAAAGCTGACCAACACGCCGGACTGTAGTCAGTTGGAAGCGTGTCTTAATGAAATTAAACAATGGATGTCCGCTAACTTTTTGCAACTTAATGCCAAAAAAACGGAAATGCTGATTATCGGTCCTGCTAGACACCGACCTCTATTTAATAATACAACTTTAACATTTGACAACCAAATAATAAAACAAGGTGACTCTGTAAAAAATCTGGGTATTATCTTCGACCCAACTCTCTCCTTTGAGTCACACATTAAAAGCGTTACTAAAACGGCCTTCTTTCATCTCCGTAATATCGCTAAAATTCGCTCCATTTTGTCCACTAAAGACGCCGAGATCATTATCCATGCGTTTGTTACGTCTCGTCTCGATTACTGTAACGTATTATTTTCGGGTCTCCCCATGTCTAGCATTAAAAGATTACAGTTGGTACAAAATGCGGCTGCTAGACTTTTGACAAGAACAAGAAAGTTTGATCATATTACGCCTGTACTGGCTCACCTGCACTGGCTTCCTGTGCACTTAAGATGTGACTTTAAGGTTTTATTACTTACGTATAAAATACTACACGGTCTAGCTCCAGCCTATCTTGCCGATTGTATTGTACCGTATGTCCCGGCAAGAAATCTGCGTTCAAAAGACTCCGGCTTATTAGTGATTCCTAGAGCTCAAAAAAAGTCTGCGGGCTATAGAGCGTTTTCCGTTCGGGCTCCAGTACTCTGGAATGCCCTCCCGGTAACAGTTCGAGATGCTACCTCAGTAGAAGCATTTAAGTCTCATCTTAAAACTCATTTGTATACTCTAGCCTTTAAATAGACCTCCTTTTTAGACCAGTTGATCTGCCGCTTCTTTTCTTTCTCCTATGTCCCCCCCTCCCTTGTGGAGGGGGTCCGGTCCGATGACCATGGATGAAGTACTGACTGTCCAGAGTCGAGACCCAGGATGGACCGCTCGTCGGGACCCAGGATGGACCGCTCGCCTGTATCGGTTGGGGACATCTCTACGCTGCTGATCCGCTTCAGATGGTTTCCTGTGGACGGGACTCTCGCTGCTGTCTTGGAGCCACTATGGATTGAACTTTCACAGTATCATGTTGGACCCGCTCGACATCCATTGCTTTCGGTCCCCTAGAGGGGGGGGGTTGCCCACATCTGAGGTCCTCTCCAAGGTTTCTCATAGTCAGCATTGTCGCTGGCGTCCCACTGAATGTGAATTCTCCCTGCCCACTGGGTGTGAGTTTTCCTTGCCCTTTTGTGGGTTCTTCCGAGGATGTTGTAGTCGTAATGATTTGTGCAGTCCTTTGAGACATTTGTGATTTGGGGCTATATAAATAAACATTGATTGATTCATTGATTGATTGAACACTGAACACAACTAAACGCGTGCATTTTTAAGTAAGACCAACATTTCTAGAGTATAATAAGTCTCTTATTCTTTGTAATAACATTGCTATTCTGAAGTTAACTGTGGAGGGGGCGTGGCCCGCGGGCCTGCAGCGAACTGGGGTGTGCCAGGAACGGCCTCGAAATCAGCGAGAGCTGCGTAGATGGCCCACCTGAGCCTTGTTATCTAATCACCTGTCGCTCTGTTATAAGCAGCAGCCAGGAGGGGTTCTGGAGCCAAAGCGCGAGCGAGAACGAGAACGAAAGAGAAAAATACAATTGTTGGAAAGCAACTGAGAGACTTATTGAAAAATAAAACAATAATGTAACCCTGAAACGGGTTCGCATGTCGGTGCTTGGTGGTCTGAAGAACCCCCAGGAGGACAACCCCCACAATAACCTTTAATAAATAAATAACTTCTTAACGCAACTTCTTGAACAGGTGCGGTAGTAAACGGATGGATGGACTAAAAATGCATGAGAATGTTTTATGTTTTGAACATTATTTTGAACACTTATTGCAAGTGGAATTATTCATTACTTATCATGTTAAGCAATGTCAGCTCAGATTTATCCGCGAGCCAGATGCAGTCATCAAAATAGCCACATCTGGCTCTAGAGCCATAGGTTCCCTACCCCTGGTATAGCATGTTATATATGTTATAGTTATTTGAATGACTCTTACCATAATATGTTAGGTTAACATAGCAGTTGGTTATTTATGCCTCAAATAACGTACACTTATTCAGCCTGTTGTTCACTATTCTTTATTCATTTAAAATTGCCTTACAATTGTCTATTCTTGCTGTTGGGTTTTATCAAATACATTTCCCCCAAAAATGCGACTTATACTCCAGTGCGACTTATATATGTTTTTTCCCTTCTTTATTACGCATTTTCGGCAGGTGCGACGTATAGTCCGGAGCGACTTTTAATCTGAAAAATACGGTGATCAAAATAGTGCAAAGAACAAAGAGCTTTTCCTCTTCTGTAAGCCTCTGCACCAGGGGTAGGGAACCTATGGCTCTAGAGCCAGATGTGGCTCTTTTGATGACTACATATGGCTCTCAGATAATTACATTTATATAGCGCTTTTCTCTAGTGACTCAAAGCGCTTTACAAAGTGACACCCAATATATAAGTTACATTTAAACCAGTGTGGGTGGCACTCGTGGAAGGTGTGTAAAGTGTCTTGCCCAAGGACACAACGGCAGTGACTAGAATGGCTGAAGCGGGAATCGAACCGGGAACCCTCAGGTTGCTAGCACGGCCACTCTCCTAACTGAGCTATGCCGAGTAACCGTGTAATACTCTTCCATATCAGTAGGTGGCAGTCGGTAGCTAATTGCTTTGTAGATGTGGGAAACAGCGGGAGGCAGGGTGCAGGTAAAATGGTGTCTAATGCTTAAACCAGGGGTAGGGAACCTATGGCTCTAGAGCCAGATGACTGCACCTGGCTCTCAAATAAATCTTAGCTGACATTGCTTAACACGATAAGTAATGAATAATTCCGCTGGTAATCACAGTTTCAAAAATAACGTTCAAATCATAAAACTTCTCATGCATTTTAATCCAACCATCCGTTTTTCTACCGCACCTGTTCACGATGTCGCATTAATGGTAAGAAATATTATATTTGTTATTGGTTAACTTTTAGAATAACAATGTTGTTAAAAAGAATAAGAGACTTATTATACTCTACAAATGTTGGTCATACTTAAAAATGCACGAATTTAGTTGTATTCAGTGTTGAAAAATGTTATATGGCTCTTATGGAAATACATTTTGAAATATTTGGCTTTCATGGCTCTCTCAGCCAAAAAGGTTCCAGACCCCTGCTCTACACCATGGGTGTCAAACTCTGGCCCGCGGGCCAAATTTGGCAAGCCATGTAAATTAATTTGGCCCTTTACTCATTATTACAATTTGAAAATCGATTTTGTATGTGACTACAAAGCTACATAAGCCTTGCTTGTTTAATATTCAATGCCAAACTTGTTTGGGTCCCTATTAAAAGGTTAATTTGTTCAACCTTGGCCCGCGGCTTTGTTCAGTTTTAAATTTTGGCCCACTCTGTATTTGAGTTTGACACCCCTGCTCTACACTGTTAGTTTGTCTAATCTTGAACGGGTTTGTGCTAAAAACATAGTTTTGTTGTACTTGTGCAATGACAATAAAGTCCTATTTATTTTATCTTATCCTATCCTAACTTAAGCACTTTAGCACTTTTCTGACACTTTATGTTGTCCAGTGTCTCCTCCGTATGTTGCCTTTTCATTACACTCTACTGTACTTCCTGTTTTAGCCCTGCTCTGTTATTGTTTGTTTTAGTGAATAATGTAACACAATGCCCAAAACACATTTCCTTAACGGGACAATAAAGTTTACCCTGGCTTTAATTTTATTGACAGTTTATTGAAGAAACACACACATTAGTATAAGTTATTATTCTTTTAGTTAGATGCTCTCCTGCTGGCCCCACTATAGACTGGACTCTCACTATTATGTTAGATCCACTATGGACTGGACTCTCTCACTATTATGTTAGATCCACTATGGACTGGACTCACACTATTATGTTAGATCCACTATGGGCTGGACTCTCACACTATGATGTTAGATCCACTACGGACTGGACTCCTACACTATTATGTTAGATCCACTATGGGCTGGACTCTCACACTATTATGTTAGATCCACTACGGACTGGACTCCCACACTATTATGTTAGATCCACTATGGACTGGACTCTCACTATTATGTTAGATCCACTATGGACTGGATTCTCACTATTACGTTAGATCCACTATGGACTGGATTCTCACTATTATGTTAGATCCACTATGGACTGGACTCTCACACTATTATGTTAGATCCACTATGGACTGGACTCTCACTATTATGTTAGATCCACTATGGACTGGACTCTCACTATTATGTTAGATCCACTATGGACTGGACTCTCACACTATTATGTTAGATCCACTATGGACTGGACTCTCTCACTATTATGTTAGATCCACTATGGACTGGACTCTCTCTCACCCTATTATGTTAGATCCACTATGGACTGGACTCTCACTATTATGTTAGATCCACTTGACGTCCATTGCACCGGTCCACTGGACTCTGGACTCTCACAATATTATTTGCTAATATGCAAAAATCTACAAATTAGATGGTTGGAAGTAGAGATGTGAAATGTGACATTTTTAACTGATTTCTTTATTTTAATGGAACAAGTTAAAGGTGTTTGATGATAATAAAAGCATGTTTAACATTCCTTTGTTTCATGAAGACAAGAATATAAGTTGGTATGATTGTGATGACTTGCATTGATTGGAATCAGACAGTAGTGATGATGACCTCCACTTTTTCACATGAAGGAGACAAAAAGTCCTCCTTTCTGTCCAATACCACATGAAAGTTTGTCCAGCTTCCATACTCCTTTTTATGCACTTTACAAGAAATACATTGGCGGAAAACTCCGTAGCTTGCTGGCTTTCTGAGACTCTTATTTTGTTAGCACAGGCAGGATGAAGCAGGGCTTTTATTGTGAAGACAGGAACTGTACGGTCCGTCTTTAGAGTTTTGACGGCAGGTACGATTGAAATAAAAAGCGTTGTCGCCTTCCTGTCGGTCGTTTTTTCTTAATAATGATGTGGCAGCAGCCAGCCTCATCTCACAAGACCCTCGGGTGTCGTGAATGTCAATCAAGTGACGTCTTGGTGAAGATTAATGATCCATCATTTTTATGTCTATCGTTGAATGCCTGGCAGGCGATGGACTGACACACTCTCCGCCATCCACGCTAGCTGGCCATCCACGTAATGGCCACCCCCGGTCTCAATGTTCCTTCTTGCTAGTCAAGGTTCAAGGTTCAAGTTTATTTGTCACATGCAGACTAAACCACAGTTAATGCTTTTGTCCATGCTCTTCAGATATTGCGTACAGTGGGATCCAAACACGAGTTGCAGAATCTAACACACTAAATACAAAAAAATTGAACAGCTCTGATGTACATTAATTACAAGACAATTACATTTGCACAATAAGTCCCAGTAGTTATGGTAGAAGTATCAGTACAAGTAGAAGTACAGTAGTCAAATACAGTACCAGTGCGGCATGGCGTAGTGGGTAGAGCGGCCGTGCCAGAAACCTGAGGGTTGCAGGTTCACTTCCCACCTATGGACATCAAAGTCACTTCACCCTTTGCCCCCGGTGCCGCTCACACCGGTGAATGAATGATGAATGAATGATTGGTGGTGGTCGGAGCGGCCGTAGGCGCAAACTGGCAGCCACGCTTCCGTCAGTCTACCCCAGGGCAGCTGTGGCTACAGATGTAGCTTACCACCACCAGGTGTGAATGAATGATGGGTTCCCACTTCTCTGTGAGCGCTTTGAGTATATAACAATAGAAAAGCGCGATATAAATCTAATCCATTATTATTATTATTATTATTAAGATCAAATAGTATAACAGTATACTGTATTTTCTTGAATTGCCGCCGGGGCGCTAATTATTTTAAAACCTCTTCTTACTCCGGCGCTTACCAAATTTAGCCCTGCGCTTATAAATTTGAGTGTGATGTAAGGATACCATCATGAAAAGCACATTTAATTAAAAAAAACTTTATTACGTTCTTACCTTTACTTATAAATGAAGTCCATGCATAGCTCCTTCTGATCAAAAGAATCGATAACTTGTTTATAGAAGTCTTTCTTATCTTTCTTCGGTTTTAAAAGTCTCTCTGTCTCGATGGAGATCTTCCTTTATTATCTCCTGCTTCGATTGAAAGTCCAGTTTAGAAAACGGTTTTATTTTAGATATGTAATCCTCCATGTTAAAAGTGCAAGCGAGAGGAAAAAATAAACGATCGCTGCACACTCTTGCTGCTTGTTGTCACTTCTTCTGCAGCCGAGTAGTCGTAAGAAGGATCACTAGCGCCCTCTGCCACCAGGAGGCGGGAGTCATTTAATGAGTCATATTTGACACACGCAGCTACGGTATATTAATAAAACATAGCTGCTTACTGTTCTTTTTAGCATATTCAATAGCTTGGACCTTAAATCCTACTGAATAGCTCTTAATCTTCTTCCCTTTATGCGATTTCAAATGATTGAAATCAGCCTCCTCCATTTTGAAAATGATGACAGGTGAAGTGTCAATCGTGACGTGACGGGTTTGACCCGGCGGAAATTCTAGACATGCGCTAATAAAAATAATAATTTGCGAAACGAGTTTGACCCGGCAGTAGTTCTCCTCAGCCTTCCCGGTAAGGTTTATTCAGGTGTACTGGAGAGGAGGCTACGCCGGATAGTCGAACCTCGGATTCAGGAGGAACAGTGTGGTTTTCGTCCTGGTCGTGGAACTTTGGACCAACTCTATACTCTCGGCAGGGTTCTTGAGGTTGCATGGGAGTTTGCCCAACCAGTCTACATGTGCTTTGTGGACTTGGAGAAGGCATTCGACCGTGTCCCTCGGGAAGTCCTGAGAGAGTATAGGGGTATCTGACTGTCTTATTGTGGCGGTCCGCTCCCTGTATGATCAGTGCCAGAGCTTGGTCCGCATTGCCGGCAGTAAGTCGAACACATTTCCAGTGAGGGTTGGACCCCTCAAGGCTGTCCTTTGTCACCGATTTTGTTCATAACTTTTATAGACAGAATTTCTAGGCGCAGTCAAGGCGTTGAGGGGTTCCGGTTTGGTGACCGCAGGATTAGGTCTCTGCTTTTTGCAGATGATGTGGTCCTGATGGCTTCATCTGGCCGGGATCTTCAGCTCTCACTGGATCGGTTCGCAGCCGAGTGTGAAGCGATCGGAATGAGAATCAGCACCTCCAAGTCCGAGTCCATGGTTCTCACCCGGAAAAGGGTGGAATGCCATCTCCGAGTTGGGGATGAGACCCTGCCCCAAGTGGAGGAGTTCAAGTACCTAGGTGTCTTGTTCACGAGTGAGGGAAGAGTGGATCGTGAGATGGACAGGCGGATCGGTGCGGCGTCTTCAGTAATGCGGACGTTGTACCGATCCGTTGTGGTGAAGAAGGAGCTCAGCCGGAAGGCAAAGCTCTCAATTTACCGGTCGATCTACGTTCCCATCCTCACCTATGGTCATGAGCTTTGGGTCATGACCGAAAGGATAAGATCACGGGTACAAGCGGCCGAAATGAGTTTCCTCCGCCGCGTGGCGGGGCTCTCCTTTAGAGATAGGGTGAGAAGCTCTGTCATCCGGGAGGAACTCAAAGTAAAGCCGTTGCTCCTTCACATCGAGAGGAGCCAGATGAGGTGGTTCGTGCATCTGGTCGGGATGGCACCCGAACGCCTCCCTAGGGAGGTGTTGAGGGCACGTCCAAACAAAGGCCACGGGGAAGACCCAGGACACGTTGGGAAGTCTTTGTCTCCTGGCTGGCCTGGGAACGCCTTGGGATCCCCTGGGAAGAGCCAGACGAAGTGGCTGGGGAGAGGGAAGTCTGGGTTTCCCTGCTTAGGCTGTTGCCCCCGTGACCCGACCTTGGATAAGCGGAAGAAGATGGATGGATGAAAGATGGAGTTTGACCCGGCAGTAGTTCTAGGCAGGCGCATACTATATACCCGGCGGCAATTCAAGGAAATACGGTATACAGTATGTACAGTATAGGAAGCAAAAAATATTAAGGTGTCTGTGAGGTAAACATTGAGGAGCTTCATCTCTTTTGACTACGAGTCGCTCTCCATCGTGTCACTTTTTACAGCGTGGGGGCGGTCATGTGACCACCGGGGGTCAGGCTGCGTGACCGCCAGCCAAGGCGCCATCTTCAAGGAAAGCGAGCGAGTGCTGCGATTCCAGCAAAGCGCAACTTGAAAAGATGAGAAAACACAACCATGACTCCTATCTTCCCAGTTTAACAATAGCAGGAGGGACATTTCTTCTGTAGACCTTCTTCTCCCCGCCGGCCCCACGCAACATTTCACAAGTCATCATTCCTTCTGTGACACGCCGTCGTTCTCTTTGTGGCAGCGGGCTCCCTCTACCACACGCCATTTCCTGAGAAGCATGGCCTCATGGGAGTGTAGCGAGCAAATAGCACAGACAGGAGGTGCATTCACAGACATTGCGGCGTTTGTACTATTTTATTTATTTTTATTTTTTCCTTCCCAATGGAGCCACACCCCCTGAACACACCAAGTGACAATCACTACTCCGGAGCAGAGTCAAAATGTCATTCAGTTAAATATTACTGATGCAATTAGCTGTGTCAGCGCTGTCTGTCCCTTTGCACGCACGCACACACACACACACACACACACACACACACACACACACACACACACACACACACACACAAACTGCCAATTTCCTGTCAACTGGTTGACTCCAAATCACATTTAGACATGTTGGTAAAAGGAACATGTGCTGCCTGGCTGCCTAAAGTTAATGGGCCAATAACACACACGCACGCACACACACACACACACACACACACACATTCTTGTATTTGTTACCTTCTTGAGACCTGAGAAAAATCCCTCCCTCATTAGGCCCACCCTTTCTAAATATATAAAAAAGTGTATTTACAACATTAATAATATATACACTGCGATGAGGTGGCTACTTGTCCAGGGTGTACCCTGCCTTCTGCCCGATTTGTAGCTGAGATAGGCACCAGCGCCCACCTCGACCCCAAAAGGAATACGCGGTAAAAAATGGATGGATGATATATACATACTATGCAAATATAAAAAAGCTTGTTGTGAAAAATGACTTGGAATTTCACAAGAAAAAGATCACAATTTGACAAGAAAAACTTAGATTTTTGGCAGTATTATAATAAAAGTTGTAATTTTACTCAAGGCAAGTCAAAATTTGACAAGAAAAACTGAACATGTGTGCGATGTTATGATAAAAACTGGTCGCAATTTTACAAGGAAAGCATAAAATCTTGGCAATTTTATGAAAAGAGTCGTCATTTTACTTGACAAAAGTCACAATTGTTGTATAAGAAAACTTTCAAATGTTGGCAATATTATAATAATATTTTACTCGGCAAAATGATGACAAAAGTCATCATTTTACTTAAATAATGTCACTATTTTACAATGACAAAAAAAACTATTGCAACATTGTGATAAAAGTCAGAATTTTAAAAGACAAATGTCACCATTTTGCATTTAAAAGTAATCATTTTACATAAAAAAGTAATAATTATACGAGAAAATATTGCAATATTGCAAAACAGAAAGAATATCAGACATTTTTCCCAATTTTACACAAAATAAAGTTGACACATTGTGAGAAAAATATATTTATTTTATTAGTTTTATTAATTTTTGCCAAAGGAGGCGCATTTCAATGTCTTACACACACCTGTTATTTCATATGTCAGCCAGAGGGGGAGCACTTTTAAAAGCGACACACAGTCAATGTAAAAACTCCCTCCTTTTTGGGACCAACCTTATGTTGATAGATGTCACCACAAATGAGACATTGTCTTTTAGATGCAATATTATTGGGACCATCACTTCTTCACACCTCCTCATATGGAAGATACTTTTCCTTCTTCGTGTCTCAAGAAGGCTGGAAATACAAGAAAACACAGACACACACACTTGTATTTGTTACCTTATTGAGACCTGAGAAAAATGCCTCCCTCTTTAGGAGCGCACCTTCTAGATATATAAAGAATTGTATTTTCAACATTAATATTATATACACTGCGTTGAGGTGGTGACTTGTCCAGGGTGTACACCGCCTTCCGCCCGATTGTAGCTGAGATAGGCACCAGCGCCCCCCTCGACCCCAAAGGGAATAAGCGGTAGAAAATGGATGGATGATATATACATACTATGCAAATATAAAAAAGCTTGTTGTGAAAAATGAGTTGGAATTTCATAAGAAAAAGGTCACAATTTCACAAGAAAAACTTTGAATTTTGGCAGTATTATAATAAAAGTTGTAATTTTACTAAAGGCAAGTCAAAATTTGACAAGAAAAACTGAACATGTGTTCAATGTTATGATAAAAACTGGTCACAATTTTACAAGAAAAGCTTAACATTTTGGAAATATTATGAAAAGAGTCGTCATTTTACTCGACAAAAGTCACAATTGTTGTATAAGAAAACTTTCAAATGTTGGCAATATTATAATAATATTTTACTTAAATAATGTCACTATTTTACAAGGACAAAAAAAACATTGCAACATTGTGATAAAAGTCAGAATTTTAAAAGACAAATGTCACCATTTTGCATTTAAAATGAATAATTTTACATAAAAAAGTAATCATTTTACGAGAAAATATTGCAATATTGCAGAAACAGAAAGAATATCAGAATTTTTTTCCCAATTTTACACAAAAGAAAGTTGACACATTGTGAGAAAAATATATTTATTTCATTTGTTTTATTAATTTTTGCCAAAGGGGGTGCATTTCAATGTCTTACACACACCTGTTATTTCATATGTCAGCCAGAGGGGGGAGCACTTTTAAAAGCGACACACAGACAATGTGAAAACTCCCTCCTTTTTGGGACCAACTTTATGTTGATAGATGTCACCACAAGTGAAACATTGTCTATTAGATGCAATATTATTGGGACTATCACTTCTTCACACCTCCTCATATGGAAGATACTTTTCCTTCTTCATGTCTCAAGAAGGCTAGAAATACAAGAACACACACTAGAGATGCGCGGTTTGCGGTCTCATCCGCGGGTCGGGCGGGTGACCTGACGAAAAAATAGATTTTAATTACATTCGGGCAGGTGGCGGTTGTACCATTCAGAAATATTTGATATACATGGTTCCGGGATCGGTATCCTTTTCCCTTTACTATTCAAAGAGCCATTTAGGACCTGTGTCACAAAGCGAAGAAGACAATAGGAGACGCAAACTTTCTGCAGAATTACTGCCGGCAGTCCCCCATTCAATATGTATTAGGGCGTGCTATGAAGAATGACAAACACATTTCGGAAGAACATTCTCCCAGTAACACAACATAAACACAACACAACAAATACCCAGAATCCTTTGCATCCATGACATTTCATGACTATTTTATACACCACGCTAGCAGCAAGAAACCCCCCCCCCCCGCCTGTGCGTTGGTAAGGTGAGCTAGGTTGGGGGCTCAGGGGTGTAAAATATATTCAGGAAATGTCACGGATGCAAAGGATTCTGGGTATTTGTTGTGTTTTGTTTATCTTGTGTTACTGTGAGGATGTTCTCCTGAAATGTGTTAGTCATTCTTGTTTGGTGTGGCTTCACAGCGTGGCGCATATTAGTAAGAGTGTTAAAATTGTTTATATCACAACCATCAGTGTACTCTGTATCACCCAGTATGCCTTCCAATCTTGTACGTGTGATTGCGGAAGCTGCACACAACATGTTGCTGGACTAATAATCGGTTTGTACATGTTGTTGAAGGTGACAAAGGCAATGGCTTCACAGCACGCACTTATTCTTGTCATCAGGATGAACACCATTGGATATTCGCGAGAACGATAGCGGCTTCCATTGTTTTCTTTACTCTGTGAAACGGGTTTAATCAGCTCTTTGAGAGGTAAAGGTGGCCGACCTCTGATGTATTTCAGTGGGCGGGCCGTTGCGGTTCTGATAAAATGTTGGTTCGGGTGGACAGCGGGTGGATGACGACTTTGGTGATGCGGTTGCGGATGAAATAATTGCCTATCCGTGCATCTCTAACACACACACACTTGTATTTGTTACCTTATTGAGACCTGAGAAAAATGCCTCCCTCTTTAGGACCACACCTTCTAGATATATAAAGAAGTGTATTTACAACATGAATAATATATACATACTATGCAAATATAAAAAAGTTTGTTGTGAAAAATGAGTTGGAATTTCACAAGAAAAACATTTTGGCAGTATTGTAATAAAAGTTGTAATTTTACTCAAGGCAAGTCAAAATTTGACCAGAAAAACTGAACATTTGTGCAATGTTATGAGAAAAACTGGAATTTTACCCAACAGTCGCAATTTTACAAGAAAAGCTTAAAATGTTGGCAATATTATGAAAACAGTCATCATTTTACTCGACAAAAGTCACAATTGTTGGATAAGAAAACTTTCAAATGTTAGCAATTTTAAAATAATAATTGGCAAAGTTATGACAAAAGTCATTTTACTCAAAAAATGTCACTATTTTACAAAGAAAACAAAAACATTGGCAGTATTGTGATAAAAGTCAGAATTTTAACAGACAAATGTCACCATTTTGCATTTAAAAGTCAGAATTTTACATTAAAAACAAAATATTTTATGAAAAAAAAATATTGCAATATTACAGAAACAGAAATAACATGAGAAATAGTTCCCAACACAAGAAAGACATTTATTTTATTAGTTTTATTAATTTTTGCCAAAGGAGGCGCATTTCATTGTCTTACACACACTTGTTATTTCATATGTTGACCATACAGTGGTCAACGTGAAAAATGCCTCCTTTTTGGGAGCACCCTCATTTAGATAGATGTCACCACAAATGAGACATCGTCTATTACAATGGTTCTCAAATGGGGGTACGCGTACCCCTGGGGGTACTTGAAGGTATGCCAAGGGGTACGTGAGATTTTTTTAAAATATTCTAAAAATAGCAACAATTCAAAAATCCTTTATAAATATATTTATTGAATAATACTTCAACAAAATATGAATTTAAGTTCATGAAGTGTGAAAAGAAATGCAACAATTCAGTGTTGACAGCTAGATTTTTTGTGGACATGTTCCATAAATATTGTTAAAGATTTCTTTTTTTGTGAAGAAATATTTAGAATGAAGTTGATGAATCCAGATGGATCTCTATTACAATCCCCAAAGATGGCACTTTAAGTTGATGATTACTTCTATGTGTAGAAATCTTTGTTATATTTGAATCACTAGTTATTTTTATATCTTTTTTCCCCAAGTAGTTCAAGAAAGACCACTACAAATGAGCAATATTTTGCACTGTTATACAATTTGAAAAATCAGAAACTGATGACATAGTGCTGTATTTTACTTCTTTATCTCTTTTTTTTCAACCAAAAATGCATTGCTCTGATTAGGGGGTACTTGAATGAAAAAAATTTTCACAGGGGGTACATCACTGAAAAAAGGTTGGGAACCACTGGTCTATTAGATGCAAAGTTATTGGGACCATCATTTATGTCAGGGGTCGGGAACCTTTTTGGCTGAGAGAGCCATTAAAGCCAAATATTTTAAAGTGTATTACTGTGAGAGCCATATAATATTTTTTAACACTGGAAAAAAAACAAAATGTATGCATTTTTAAGTAAGACCAACATTTTTAGAGTATAATAAGTCTTATTTTTGTTTTATAACATTTTTATTCTGAAGCTAACCAATAATAAATAAAATAGTTCATACCATTGATGTGACTTCTTGAACAGGCGTGGTAGAAAACGGATCGATGGATTAAAATGCATGAGAATGTTTTATATTTTTAACATTATTTTTAATACTGATTACCAGCGGAATTAGAGAAAAAAATGTGTCTGAGGGCCGGTTTATCTGATTTTTAGGAACACTAATACAAAAACTCACAATAATGTCTGAATGAATGCTAAAAAAGTTATGGGAGACTGTCTTTAAAAAACAGAATGGTATTTTACTTTTTTTTTTACTGAACGAGACACCCTGAATGTACATGAAAATAAAGCATGTGGGATTTACAATATAAACTATGAACGATAAAACACTGAATATTGACAACATATGAACGTCACATCACCTCTCGATCGAGATATTTTACAATGAAACGATGCAACAAACACAGCGAAATATGAAAGTGAAGGGTAAAAAAAAAAACACTTACATACTGATACATCACTAAGCTTTAGAACCTCGTTGTAAAAATGTCTTTCCGCGTCTGTCCCTGACACCCGCATTTCAGGTTGACTGCTCTGGAAACACTCTGTGGAAACGTTCACCACCCACACTGCTTGGTGCCTCGTCTGAGCTGCCGTGACTTAGATTACCACGGTAACAAATTAGATTAGCATAGTAACTAATTAGATTACCATAGTAACTAGTGTATCATGCAAAAGAGCAGATTTCAACCATCGAAATACTTTGTATAGTTCAAGACTCACGGTAATTTGAAAACATCACTGCACACCATAATGGCAGCTATAATTTCCATATTGAAGATCTAAAAAAATTATTTAGGAATGTCCGGCGGGCCTGATTGAAAAGCCTAACAGGCCGCAGGTCTGGTGTTAAGCAATGTCAGCTAAGATGTATCTGAGAGCCAGTTGCAGTCATCAAAAGAGCCACATCTGGCTCTAGAGCCATAGGTTCCCTACCCCTGATTTATGTCATCCCCGTGACCTCGAAAGGGACAAGCAGTAGAAAATGAATGGATGGATGGATTTATGTCATCACTTGTTCACACCTCCTCATGTGAAAGCTACTTTTCCTTATTCATGTCTCACACATGCACGCACGCACGCATGCACGCACGCACACACACACACACACACACACACACACACACACACACACACACACACACACACACACACACACACACAGACAGACAGACAGACAGACGCACGCACGCACACACCGTTTTAGCCTCATCCAGTGCTGACATTTCATCCTAAACTGCTTGTGTTGTGTGTCTCAGCAGGATCCTCGCAGTAAACACAGATTCAAGGTGCACACGTACTCCAGCCCCACCTTTTGTGACCACTGCGGTTCACTCCTCTACGGGTTGATGCACCAGGGCATGAAATGTGACCGTACGTACCCGCGCCTGTGTGTGTGTGTGTGTGTGTGTGTGTGCATGTGTGTGTTGAATAAGTTCATTGAAAAGTAGGGCTGTCAACATGATTAATCACAACAAAAGATGGCATGAATCATGTCAAAGTGGTTGAATAAATATACAGGTGCTGGTCATATTAGAATATCATGAAAAAGTTGATTTATTTCATTAATTCCATTTAGAAAGTCAAACTTGTAGAATGTTTACATTCATTCCAAACAGACTGATACATTTCAAGTGTTTTTTGCCAAAAAGGAGATGATTATAGTTGACAACCAATGAAAACCCTAAATTCAACATCTCAGAAAATTAGAATATGGTGAAAAGGTCAGATATTGAAGACACCTGGTGCCACACTCTAATTAGCTAACTAACTCAAAACACCTGGAAAAGCCTTTAAACGGTCTCTCGTTTTGATTCTGTATGACACACAATCATGGGGAAGACTGCTGACTTGACAACTGTCCAAAAGATGACAATTGATACTTTAAAGAAGGAGGGCAAGACACAAAAGGTCATTGCCAAATAGGTTGGATGTTCCCAGAGCTCTGTGTCCAAGCACATTAATAGAGAGGCGAAGGGAAGACAAAGATGTGGTCGAAAAAAGTGTACAAGCAAGAGGGATAACCGCGCCCTGGAGAGGATTGTCAAACAAAACCGATTCAAAAATGTGGGGGAGATCCACAAAGAGTGGACTGCAGCTGGAGTCAGTGCTTCAAGAACCACCACGCACCGACGTATGCAAGATATGGGCTTCAGCTGTCGCATTCCTTGTTTTAAGCCACTCTTGAATAAGAGACAACGTCAAAAGCGTCTCGCCTGGGCTCGAGACAAAAAGGACTGGACTGCTGCTGAGTGGTCCAAAGTTATGTTTTCAGATGAAAGTCAATTTTGTATCTCCTTTGGAAATCAATCAATCAATGTTTATTTATATAGCCCCAAATCACAAATGTCTCAAAGGACTGCCAAATCATTACGACTACAACATCCTCGGAAGAACCCACAAAAGGGCAAGGAAAACTCACACCCAGTGGGCAGGGAGAATTCACATCCAGTGGGACGCCAGTGACAATGCTGACTATGAGAAACCTTGGAGAGGACCTCAGATGTGGGCAACCCCCCCCCCCCTCTAGGGGACCGAAAGCAATGGATGTCGAGCGGGTCTAACATGATACTGTGAAAGTTCAATCCATAGTGGCTCCAACACAGCCGCGAGAGTTCAGTTCAAGCGGATCCAAGACAGCAGCGAGAGTCCCGTCCACAGGAAACCATCTCAAGCGGATCAGCAGCGTAGAGATGTCCCCAACCGATACAGGCGAGCGGTCCATCCTGGGTCCCGACGAGCGGTCCATCCTGGGTCTCGACTCTGGACAGCCAGTACTTCATCCATGGTCATCGGACCGGACCCCCTCCACAAGGGAGGGGGGGACATAGGAGAAAGAAAAGAAGCGGCAGATCAACTGGTCTAAAAAGGAGGTCTATTTAAAGGCTAGAGTATACAGATGAGTTTCAAGGTGAGACTTAAATGCTTCTACTGAGGTAGCATCTCGAACTGTTACCGGGAGGGCATTCCAGAGTACTGGAGCCTGAACGGAAAGCGCTCTATAGCCCGCAGACTTTTTTTGGGCTCTAGGAATCACTAATAAGCCGGAGTCATTTGAACGCAGATTTCTTGCCGGGACATACGGTACAATACAATCGGCAAGATAGGCTGGAGCTAGACCGTGTAGTATTTTATACGTAAGTAGTAAAACCTAAAAGTCACATCTTAAGTGCACAGGGACCCAGTGCAGGTGAGCCAGTACAGGCGTAATATGATCAAACTTTCTTGTTCTTGTCAAAAGTTTAGCAGCCGCATTTTGTACCAACTGTAATCTTTTAATGCTAGACATGGGGAGACCCGAAAATAATACGTTACAGTAATCGAGACGAGACGTAACAAACGCATGGATAATGATCTCGGCGTCTTTAGTGGACAAAATGGAGCGAATTTTAGCGATATTACGGAGATGAAAGAAGGCCGTTTTAGTAACGCTTTTAATGTGTGACTCAAAGGACAGAGTTGGGTCGAAGATAATACCCAGATTTTTTACAGAGTCACCTTGTTTTATTATTTGGTTGTCAAATGTTAAAGTTGTATTATTAAATAGAGGTCGGTGTCTAGCAGGACCGATAATCAGCATTTCCGTTTTTTTGGCATTAAGTTGCAAAAAGTTAGCGAACATCCATTGTTTAATTTCATTAAGACACGCTTCCAACTGACTACAGTCCGGCGTGTTGGTCAGCTTTAGGGGCATGTAGAGTTGGGTGTCATCAGCATAGCAGTGAAAGCTAATACCGTATTTGTGTATGACGTCACCCAGCGGCAGCATGTAGATGCTGAAGAGTACAGGGCCAAGGACCGAACCCTGGGGAACTCCACACGTTACCTTAACATAGTCCGAGGTCACACTGTTATGGGAGACGCACTGCATCCTATCAGTAAGATAAGAGTCAAACCATGACAGGGCTGAGTCTGACATACCAATTCGTATTTTGATACGCTCTAATAAAATATTATGATCGACGGTATCGAAAGCAGCGCTAAGATCGAGGAGCAGCAACATAGATGACGCATCAGAGTCCATCGTTAGCAATAGATCATTAGTCAATTTTGCGAGGGCTGTCTCAGTCGAGTGATTTGCCCTGAAACCGGATTGAAAGGTTTCACATAGATTGTTAAACGCTAAGTGTTAATTTAGCTGCTCTGCAACAATTTTTTCGAGGATTTTCGAAATAAAGGGAAGGTGAGACACCGGTCGGTAGTTTACCATGAGGTCAGGATCGAGGTTAGGTCTTTTAAGGAGAGGATGAATAACCGGTTTTTTGAATGCAACGGGAACAGTGCCCGAGGAAAGTGATAAGTTTATAATATTTAGCACTGATGGACCTAATAATACAAAAAGCTCCTTGATAAGTTTCCCAGGAAGTGGGTCAAGTAAACATGTTGTTTGTTTTATTCCATTTACACGTTGTAACAATCCTTCTAATGTTATTTCATCAAAACGAGAGAAACTATTTTGGATATTTGCAGTATCCGCCGTATATACAGTCGTATCTGTGTTACTATAACCCCGTTGTAGCTGGGACGCATTGTCTTTAATCTCCTTTCTAATAAGTTCAATTTTCTTATTAAAGAACTTCATAAAGTCATCTGCCGAATGGGTGGAGCTACTGGAAGGAGTCCCTTGTTGGGTTAGCGATGCTACTGTACTAAACAAAAATTTTGGATCGTTTTTATTAATGCGGATGAGATTTGAGTAATAATTAGCTTTAGCTAAGGTAAGCATGCGTTTATAAGTTATTAAACTATCACTCCATGCTTGATGGTGCACCTCAAGTTTAGTCGTGCGCCATTTGCGTTCCAGCTTTCTACATAATAATTTCTGAGCTCTAGTTTCTTCAGTAAACCATGGCGTACGCCTTTTTTAACTTCAGCGGTGCTATACTATCAATGGTTTCGCGCAGGGCGTTGTTAAAGTTGTTAGTGAGGTTATCAATAGAGCCCACATACTTTGGGAATGGTGCCATTACCGAGGGCAGTAGGTCCGCAAGAGTCGTCGTTGTGGCAGCATTAATGTTGCGGCTGCTATAGCAGTTATTATTATTATTAGCTTGCCGAACATGAGTCTGAACTTCGAATTTTATAAGGTAATGATCGGACATTACTTTAGTATACGGGAGTATCATAACTTTGGAAACGGTGATACCTCTGACAAGCACTAGGTCTATCGTATTACGACTGCGATGCGTCGGTTCATTTATTATTTGTGTAAGACCACAGCTATCAATTATAGTCTGGAGCGCCACGCACGGTGGGTCCAATGGGGTATTCATATGGATATTAAAGTCCCCCATTATAATTATATTATCGGCGTGCGTCACTAGATCAGCAACAAACTCTGAGAATTCACTAATGAAGTCCGAATAGGGCCCTGGGGGGCGGTAGATAACGGCCAGGCACAGAGGCAGAGGTGTGGCAGACTTCATAGAAAGCACCTCAAACGATTTATATTTATTATTTAAGTTAGGACTAAAGTTAAAGTTTTCGTTGTATATTAGTGCGACACCCCCTCCCCTTTTGAGGTGACGGGCAATATGCGAATTCGTATAGTTAGGAGGGGATGCCTCATTTATCGCAAAAAAGTCGTCTGGTTTAAGCCAGGTTTCGCTAAGACCGATGACGTTAAGGTTGTTGTCTCTAATGACCTCATTGACTAATAACGTTTTGGGAGACAAAGATCTGATGTTTAGAAAGCCCATATTATAGGTAGTGGGCTGTTTTAAGGAGTTGTTGATAAAATTATCCGTAGTAGCAATATTAATAATGTTGCGTTTATTATGCGCAGTGTACTTAAAATAATTACGACCATATCTAGGAATTGATATGACGGGAATTTTCAGATTGTCTACTTGGCGCTGCGATAAACTGAACGCATGTCTAACTCTGACGTAGTCATAGACACAGTAGAAAAAACATTTTGTGAGTTGTGTATTATTCTACGAAAATTGCTATGTGTACAGGGATCATCCAGCCTGGCGCTGGCTAGTTCTATCTTAACTGACTCCATACCCAGGCTAGCAGGCTCTGTAATTGCCTGTGACCGGGCTTGCTCTAGTGCAGTTAGTCAAATGTGGCTCAATGCGAAGTCTATGTTCCGAGACAAGAGGATAGCGCCTTCCTGGTTAGGGTGAGGGCCGTCTCTCCTCAGCAAGCCAGGTTTGCCCCAGAAAGAGGGCCAATTATCAATAAACGTAAATCCCTGTTGTCTGCAGAAGCTATCCAGCCACTTGTTAAGAGAGACTAATCTGCTATATCTCTCATCATTGCCTCTCCCAGGCAGGGGGCCAGAGACAATTACTCGATGCCTGGACATCTTTCTGGCGAGATTACAAGCCCTGGCTATGTTTCTCTTTGTAATCTCTGATTGTCTCATCCTAACGTCATTGGAGCCAACGTGTATTACTATATTCGCATAACTAGTGGTGCAGTTAGCCTGTCGTACGTGTTTACTAGACCTGTTGCGAGTTAGCTCCCTAAGATTAGCTTCAATGTCAGGTGCTCTGCCCCCGGGAATACACTTAATTGTGGCTGGTTTGCTAAGTTGTAAATAAAGCTGCAAAACAGTTAAAATCACACAGATAGAACGATACTTAGCTTTTTTGCAACAAGAGCAGTCAGCGAGCAGTCATTCAAGGTCCCAGAGTCTGGAGGAAGACAGGAGAGGCACAGAATCCACGTTGGCTGAAGTCCAGTGTCAAATTTCCACAATCGGTAATGGTCTAGGATGCCATGTCATCTGCTGGTGTTGGTCCACTGTGTTTCCTGAGGTCTAGGGTCAATGCAGCAGTCTACCAGGAAGTTTTAGAACACTTTACGCTGCCTGCCGCGGACCAATTTTATGGAGGTGAAGATTTCATTTTCCAACATGACTTGGCACCTGCACACAGTGCCAAATCTACCGGTACCTGGTTTAAGGACCATGGTATCCCTTTTCTTGATTGGCCTGCAAACTCACCTGACTTTAACCCCACAGAAAACCTACGGGGTATTGTGAAGCGGAAGATACGAGATGCTAGACCCAACAATGCTTAAGAGCTGAAGACCACTATTAAAGCAACCCGGGCTCTCATAACACCTGAGGAGTGCAACAGACTGGTGGACTCCATGCCACGCCGTATTGCTGCAGCAATTCAGGCAAAAGGAGCTGCAACTAAGTATTGATTGCCGTACATGCTGAAACTTTCCATGTTCATACTTTTCAGTTGGCCCACATTTCTAAAAAATATTTTTTGGTACTAGTCATAACTAATATTCAAATTTTCTGAGATACTGAATTTGGGATTTTCAGTAATTGTCAGTACTAATCATCAAAATTTAAAGAAATAAACATTTCAAATATATCACTATGTGTGAAATGAATTGATATAATATGTAAGTTTCACGTTCTGAATATAATTACTGAAATAAATCAACTTTTTCATGATATTCTAATAATATGAACAGCACCTGTAAATATGTTTGATATTGTTACACCGTTGCATTTGATTATTAGATCTGGTTTTACCTACTCTGAAGACAAGCAGCTCAGTAGCCATAATTCTATCCTAAAATTGATTGTTTTTTACAGAATATTACTGTAAACCAGGGGTGTCCAAACTTTTTCCACTGATGGCCGCACATGAAAAAATGAAAGCATGATATTTTGTCATTTTCAAACCAGAACAAAATGTATGGATTTTTTTATTTTTTTTATTTTACCTTTAAGGGTCCCAGGGACCATAAAAGGTCTCAGTCATTAAAATGTTAAAAATAAGTTAAATTATTATTATTATTATTTTTTTAAATTTTTTATTTAACGCTTACAATAAATCGCTATCAACTTCAAGTTGATATAAAGTAATACAAAAAAAGGTTTTGTGGCTTTTATGTCAAAAACTTCTTTTTTATTTTATAGTATAACTGAAATATGAATTATTTAGTAATTAAAGCCCTAAAAGATCAATAATGCAGGACAGCATTGATTTTAATTACTTTATATTTTTGAGTAATCACAGTGAAAAGATTAAAAAAAAATACCACTAAATATATTTGGAATCCAAAAGGTGCACCACTCATAAAGGTTTTTTTTTACTTTCAACACATAAGATACAGGATCAAAATCTATCAATTTTACATTTGAACTATTATTTTGTTTGTTTTATGCTCTTTTGTCAAAGAAAACTTTGGTATTTTTATATGGCAACCACACAATGTATGCAATATTTACAACACAAAACATTTTAAAGTGAAATACTTGAAATAATTGGAGCCTTGAAAATAATTATTTATAACATTGATTTTTTGTCTTTTTGTTTTTTTTGAGCAATGGCAAAAACAGAAGAATAAAGAAAGACAAAATAAAAAAAAAACAGCCTGCATGGCAGCTTTGTGTCAACATTGCAACTTTTTCTCGTTAGATTTCACCTCATTTCCCTTTTTTTAAAGGGGAACATTATCACAATTTCAAAAGGGTTGAAAACAATAAAAATCAGTTCCCAGTGGCTTGTTTTATTTTTCGAAGTTTTTTTCAAAATTTTACACCTCCCGGAATATCCCTAAAAAAAGCTTTAAAGTTCTTGATTTTCGCTATTTGCGATGCGACTGTCCATTTCCCTGTGACGTCATACAGGGCTGCCAATACAAACAACATGGCGGTTACCACAGCAAGATATAGTGACATTAGCTCAGATTCAGACTCGAATTTCAGCGGCATAAGCGATTCAACAGATTGCGCATGTATTGAAACAGATGGTCGGAGTATGGAGGCAGATAGCGAAAACGAAATTGAAGAAGAAATTGAAGCTATTGAGCGAATATTCGACGCTATCCGGCCATAGCATGGGTGTACCTAATGAAGTGGCCCATAGCATGGCTGCCTTATTAGCATCGCCGGTAAAATGTGCGGACCAAACGATCAGGACTTTCGCATCTTTTGACACTGGAGCAACTTAAATCCATCGATTGGTAAGTGTTTGTTTCGCATTAAATGTGGGTATCTAGTTTCAAATGTACATACAGCTAGCGTAAATAGCATGTTAGCATAGATTAGCATAGCATGTTAGCATCGATTAGCTGGCAGTCATGCTGCGACCAAATATGTCTGATTAGCACATAAGTCAACAACATCAACAAAACTCACCTTTGTGATTTCGTTGACTTAATTGTTGCAAATGCATCTGCAGGTTATCCATACATCTCTGTGCCATGTCTGTCTTAGCATCGCCGGTCAAATGTGAAGACACTCTGGCACATTCAATGGGGGTCTGGCGGCAGATTTCTTGCCAGTGGTGCAACTTGAATCCCTCCCTGTTAGTGTTGTTACACCCTCCGACAACACACCGACGAGGCATGATGTCTCCA
The DNA here is from genome assembly GCF_033978795.1 of Nerophis ophidion. Lineage (NCBI taxonomy): Eukaryota > Metazoa > Chordata > Actinopteri > Syngnathiformes > Syngnathidae > Nerophis > Nerophis ophidion. The sequence goes on along the minus strand of NC_084630.1, from coordinate 24,551,482 downwards.
AGGTTCCAAAAAATAGTCGAAAGAACGGAAAATAACAGAACTGAGACCCAGTGTTTGTAATGTTAAAATGAAAATGGCGGGTGTGTTACTTCGGCGACGTCACGTTCTGACGTCATCGCTACAAGACCAATAAACAGAAAGGCGTTTAATTTGCCAAAATTCACCCATTTAGAGTTCGGAAATCGGTTATAAAAATACATGGTCTTTTTTCTGCAACATCAAGGTATATATTGACGCTTGCATAGGTTTGGTGATAATGTTCCCCTTTAAGTGTTCTTTTTTATTTTTGCAACAGCATTTCCAGAATGTGTGGCGGGCCGGTATACAATTAGTTGCGGGCCGCAAATGGCCCTCGGCTTCACTTTGGTCACCCCAGCTGTAAATAGAAAAAATAGTTTTTTTAAAAATATATATATTTTTTTAACATGCACAGTCCAGAACTACAATTGCACACATGTCAATCAATGTGTATGCCAAGAAGTAACCACCTTCCACTGTTTTTTTTTAATGGAAATATTCTGGCGACAGAGCGGCCTGCCTTTAAAATTTATTTTTCGGACTATAAGTCACAGTTTTTTTTCATAGTTTGCCCGGGGTGCGACTTATACTCAGGAGCGACTTATGTGTAAAATTATTAACACATTACCTTAAAATATCAAATAATATTATTTATCTCATTCACGTAAGAGACTAGACATATAAGATTTCATGGGATTTATGGATTAGGAGTGACAGATAGTTTGGTAAAGGAACATATAGCATGTTCTATATGTTATAGTTATTTGAATGATTCTTACCATAATATGTTAGGTCAACATAGCAGGTGGTTATTTATGCCTCATATAACGTACACTTATTCAGCCTGTTGTTCACTATTCTTTATTTAGTTTAAATTGCCTTTCAAATGTCTATTCTTGCTGTTGGATTTTATCAAATAAATTTCCCCCAAAAAAGGCGACTTATACTCCAGTGCGACTTATATATGTTTTTTCCCTTCTTTATTATGCATTTTTGGCAGGTGCGACTTATACTCCGGAGCGACCTATACTCCGAAAAATACGGTAGTTCTTTTCACAGTGGGTCACTGGAAATAGAAAAACAGTATTTTGTTTTTTTAAGGGTGAAATTCTGGCGAATGGGTGGCCATTTTGATTTTTTACCGTAAAATCTAGTGTCGTTTTTACAAGGTTTTAATCGTAAAATCTGCACCGGCTATTTTTTTTACTCAAAAAATGTGTTGTTGCTGTTTTACGGTGTATTACTGGAAATAAAAAAACACTACCCCTATTTTTTTTTTACAGTGGCCAGTTTATTTTTACCGTAAAATCAATTGTCATTTTTTGCAATGATAAGTTCAATATAACTTGCTTTAAAGTCATTAGTCAGATTTTGTTTTAAACACAAACGTTTGTAATGTATGATCATATATTTGTTACATTATTAGGGAACACAAAACTAACAGTTCATTATTATTACAGATAATAACTACCTTCCAACCAAAATTCATTGCATTTTAATAACAATATTATTACAGATTCATACATAAGTCATATATATATTTTAGAGTATTCTATTTTATGAAAAAAAGTGTTTGTAATGTATGATAATATATTTGTTCATACATTTAGTCAAATAGCTATTAGAGTATTTTATTTTAAGAAAGCATTTTTTATTGTATGTTATAAAACATAACATTTTTTACATTATTAAGAAACTCACAACTAATATTTTATTATTATTACTCATAACTACTTTACAACCTAAGTTCATTACATTACATTAAAAATAACATTACAGATTCATACATAAATCATATTTGAGAGTATTTTATTTTAAGAAAAAAGTGTTTGTCATGTATGATAATATATTTGTTACATTATTAGTAAACATGAAACTAATAGTCCATTATTATTACAGATTATAACTACTTGACAACCTAAATTCATTAATGACGTTAACATAAACAACATTATTGTAACAGATTTATACATAAGTCAAACAGATATGTGAGTATTTTAAGACAAACATCTTTATTGTATGATGATATATTTGTTACGTTATCAGGAAAAATGAAACTAATAGTCCATTATTATTACAAATTATATCTACTTTATTATTTTAATTAATTACATTAATATAAAAATTACTATTACAGATTCATACATGGGTCAAATAGATATTTGAGTATGTTATTTTTTTAAAAGCATTTTGTAATGTATGATATATTTGTTACATGATTAGGGAACCATAAACTAATATTTAATTATTATTACACATTATGACTACTTTACAACCTAAATTCATTACATTACATTAATATTAACAACATTATTACAGATTCATACATAAGTCATATTTTAGAGTATTCTATTTTAAGAAAAAAGTGTTTGTAATGTATGATAATATAATATTTGTTACATTATTAAGGAACCAGAAACTACTTTACAACCTAAATCCATACAAATGTGACTAACATTACATTATTATTTACATTTTTTTTTACAACAGATTCATACGTAAGTCAAACAAATATTTTAGTTGTTTTAAGAAAACAATGTTTGTAATGTATGATAATGTAATATTTATTACATTATTAGGGAACCAGAAACTAATAGTTCATTATTATTGCACATTATAACTACTTCACAACCAAAATTAATAAATTACATTAATACAAACATTATTATTACAGATTCATACATAGGTTAAACACATATTTGAGTGTGTTATTTTTAAGAAAAACATTTTGTAATGTATGATATATTTGTTACATTATTTACTAATATTTCATTATTACTGTGTATAACTTGTTTTCAACCTAAATTAATTACATTACAATAATATAAACAACATTATTATTACAGATTCATTTCATACATAGGTCAAACAGATATTTGAGTCAGTTTATTTTTAAGAAAAACATGTTGTAATGTATGATGTAATATTTGTTGCATTATTAGGGAACCAGAAACTATTAGTTCTTTATTACACATTAAAGCTACTTTACGACCTAAATTCATACAGATGTAACTAACATTACATTAATATTAAAAACATTATTGTCACAGATTAATACATAAGTCACGTAGATCTTTGTATTTATTTGATTAAAAAATATCTACAATGTATAATATTATATTTGTTACATTATTAGATCATATTAAATACACATATATGCAATTGCATATAGCACATGTACTTGTTTTTTTAGTCAAAACAGAAAGAAGAAATAAATATAAAGTACAAACACTGTTTCCATATGAGTTGGGAAATTGTATTAGATGTAAATACAAACGGAATACAATGATTTGCAAATCATTTTCAACTCATATTCAGTTGAATATGCTACAAAGACAACATATTCAATGTTCAAACTGATAAACTTCATTTTTTTGGCAAACAATCATTAACTTTAGAATTTGATGCCAGCAACATGTGACAAAGAAGTTGGAAAAGGTGGCAATAAATACTGATAAAGTTGAGGAATGCTCATCAAACACTTATTTGGAACATCCCACAGGTGTGCAGGCTAATTGGGAACAGGTGGGTGCCATGATTGGCTATAAAAACAGCTTCCCTAAAAATGCTCAGTCTTTCACAAGAAAGGATGGGGCGAGGTACACCCCTTTGTCCACAACTGCGTGAGCAAATAGTCAAACAGTTTAAGAACAACATTTCTCAAAGTGCAATTGCAAGAAATTTAGGGATTTCAACATCTACGCTCCATAATATCATCAAAAGGTACAGAGAATCTGGAGAAATCACTCCACGTAAGCGGCATGGCCGGAAACCAACATTGAATGACCGTGACCGTCAATCCCTCAGACGGCACTGTATCAAAAACCGACATCAATCTCTAAAGGATATCACCACATGGACTCAAGAACACTTCAGAAAACCGCTGTCACTAAATACAGTTGGTGGCTACATCTGAAAGTGCAAGTTAAAGCTCTACTATGCAAAGCAAAAGCCATTTATCAACAACATCCAGAAACGCTGCCGGCTTCTCTGGGACCGAGATCATCTAAAATGGACTGATGGAAAGTGGAAAAGTGTTCTGTGGTCTGACGAGTCCACATTTCAAATTGTTTTTGGAAATATTCGAGATTGTGTCATCCGGACCAAAGGGGAAGCGAACCATCCAGACTGTTATCAACGCAAAGTTGAAACGCCAGCATCTGTGATGGTATGGGGTGCATTAGTGCCCAAGGCATGGGTAACTTACACATCGGTGAAGGCACCATTAATGCTGAAAGGTACATACAGCTTTTGGAACAACATATGCTGCCATCTGAGCGCCGTCTTTTTCATGGACGCCCCTGCTTATTTCAGCAAGACAATGCCAAGCCACGTGTTACAGCAGCGTGGCTCCGTAAAAAAAGAGTACGGGTACTTTCCTGGCCCGCCTGCAGTCCAGACCTGTCTCTCATGGAAAATGTGTGGCGCATTATGAAGCGTAAAATACAACAGCGGAGACCCCGGACTGTTGAACGACTGAAGCTCTACATAAAACAAGAATGCGAAAGAATTCCACTTTCAAAGCTTCAACAATTAGTTTCCTCAGTTCCCAAACGTTTATTGAGTGTTGTTAAAAGAAAAGGTGATATAACACAGTGGTGAACATGCCCTTTCCCAACTACTTTGGCACGTGTTGCAGCCATGAAATTCTAAGTTAATTATTATTTGCAAAAAAAAAACAAAGTTTATGAGTTTGAACATCAAATATCTTGTCTTTGTAGTGCATTCAACTGAATATGGGTTGAAAATGATTTGCAAATCATTGTATTCTGTTTATATTTACATCTAACACAATTTCCCAACTCATATGGAAATGGGGTTTGTACTTTATTAAAAAGCGTATTGTTTGCAGGCCACATAAAATGAGGTGGCAGGTCAGATCTGCCCCCCCCCCCCCCCCCCCCCCCCCAGGGCCTGTAGTTTGAAACCTGTACTGTGCACACTTAGATTAATCATGCCATTTACTTTGACCTTTCACCTTAACCGCAAGACGCTCAGTGAGTGAGGAGAGTCTGACCGCTGGCAAAATACAAAGCTGGAAGAAGTAGAGATGAGAGTGTTGTGCAAATAAAGGACAAGCATTTCAAAAGCTTGCTGGATGACATTCTGACAATGAACAGACGTTTGTGTGCACATAACAGGATTATTGTCTATGGCAAATGTTAATCATGCAAGCGAGTAATCAACTGTGTTTAATCCAAATTCAAAAGTGAGATAAACCCGATTGTAGCTGAGATAGGCGCCAGCCGCCCCCCGCAACCCCAAAAGGGAATAAGCGGTAGAAATGGATGGGATGGATGGAGATAAACAATCATAATTTGACAGCCCTATTTAACATTTATGGTGCATTTTAGCTTTAAGCTAGTGTATGTTTGTGTATGAGTAGAAAAAATGATGGACGTGTTGTCCCTGTTGTGCTACATTTTTATTTATTTAAAGGGGATGATGACACTAAACTACCTTTTTCATTCTTAACCATGTTAGAAAGGAAGTCATGTTATTAATGAGCTGTGATGTACTTTGAGTGACACATGTCTGCCATCTAGTGGACCGGCTCTGACATTACAAGTGAGAGGACTTTATTCTTGTTTTCATAGAGTCCTGGTTAAAAGTCTACGTACACTTGTAAAGGACATCATGTCATGGCTGTCTTGACTTTCCAATCATTTATTATTTTTTTGTGATGTAGTGATTGGAGCACATACTTGTTGCTCACAAAAAATATTTATAAAGTTTGCTTCTTTTATGAATTTATAATGGCTGAACTCAGAGGTGGGTAGAGTAGCCAGATATTGTACTCAAGTAAGAGTACTGTTACTTCAGAGATGTATTACTCAAGTAAAAGTAAGGAGTAGTCACCCAAATATTTACTTGAGTAAAAGTAAAAAGTATGTTGTGTGGGGTCTCTGTCCTGTCGGAAAACCCACCTGCGCCCAAGACCCAACCCCCCCTCTGATGATTTTAGCTTGTCCTGAACAATGTGGAGCTAATCCTCCTTTTTCATTGTCCCATTTAAAGCAGCAGTTCCATTGGAAGCCAAACAGGTCCAGAGCATAATACTACCACCACCATGCTTGACGGTAGGCATGGTGTTCCTGGGATTAAAGGCCTCACCTTTTCTCCTCCAAACATATTGCTGAGTATCGTGGCCAAACAGCAACATTTTTGTTTCATTTAACCACAGAACTTTCCTCAAGAAGGTCTTAAACTGATCAAGGAGCTCTTTGTATTATTAGGTCCATCAGTGCTAAATATTATAAACTTATCACTTTCCTCGGGCACTGTTCCCCTAGCATTCAAAAAAGCGGTTATTCATCCTCTTCTTAAAAGACCTAACCTCGATCCTGACCTCATGGTAAACTACCGACCGGTGTCTCACCTTCCCTTTATTTCAAAAATCCTCGAAAAAATTGTTGCGGAGCAGTTAAATGAACACTTAGCGTCTAACAATCTATGTGAAACCTTTCAATCCGGTTTCAGGGCAAATCACTCGACGGAGACAGCCCTCGCAAAAATGACTAATGATCTATTGCTAACGATGGATTCTGATGCGTCATCTATGTTGCTGCTCCTCGATCTTAGCGCTGCTTTCGATACCGTCGATCATAATATTTTATTAGAACGTATCAAAACACGAATTGGTATGTCAGACTTAGCCCTGTCTTGGTTTAACTCTTATCTTACTGATAGGATGCAGTGTGTCTCCCATAACAATGTGACCTCGGACTACGTTAAGGTAACGTGTGGAGTTCCCCAGGGTTCGGTCCTTGGCCCTGCACTCTTCAGCATCTACATGCTGCCGCTAGGTGACATCATACGCAAATACGGTGTTAGCTTTCACTGTTATGCTGATGACACCCAACTCTACATGCCCCTAAAGCTGACCAACACGCCGGATTGTAGTCAGCTGGAGGCGTGTCTTAATGAAATTAAACAATGGATGTCCGCTAACTTTTTGCAACTCAATGCCAAAAAAACGGAAATGCTGATTATCGGTCCTGCTAGACACCGAACTCTATTTAATAATACAACTCTAACATTTGACAACCAAACAATTAAACAAGGCGACACGGTAAAGAATCTGGGTATTATCTTCGACCCAACTCTCTCCTTTGAGGCACACATTAAAAGCGTTACTAAAACGGCCTTCTTTCATCTCCGTAATATCGCTAAAATTCGCTCCATTCTGTCCACTAAGGACGCTGAGATCATTATCCATGCGTTTGTTACGTCTCGCCTCGACTACTGTAACGTATTATTTTCGGGTCTCCCCATGTCTAGCATTAAAAGATTACAGTTGGTACAAAATGCGGCTGCTAGACTTTTGACAAGAACAAGAAAGTTTGATCACATTACGCCTGTACTGGCTCACCTGCACTGGCTTCCTGTGCACTTAAGATGTGACTTTAAGGTTTTACTACTTACGTATAAAATACTACACGGTCTAGCTCCATCCTATCTTGCCGATTGTATTGTACCATATGTCCCGGCAAGAAATCTGCGTTCAAAGGATTCCGGCTTGTTAGTGATTCCCAAAGCCCAAAAAAAGTCTGCGGGCTATAGAGCGTTTTCCGTTCGGGCTCCAGTACTCTGGAATGCCCTCCCGGTAACAGTTCGAGATGCCACCTCAGTAGAAGCATTTAAGTCTCACCTTAAAACTCATTTGTATACTGTAGCCTTTAAATAGACTCCCTTTTTAGACCAGTTGATCTGCTGTTTCTTTTCTTTTTCTTCTATGTCCCACTCTCCCCTGTGGAGGGGGTCCGGTCCGATCCGGTGGCCATGTACTGCTTGCCTGTGTATCGGCTGGGGACATCTCTGCGCTGCTGATCCGCCTCGACATCTCTGCGCTGCTGATCCGCCTCCGCTTGGGATGGTTTCCTGCTGGCTCCGCTGTGAACGGGACTCTCGCTGCTGAGTTGGAACCGCTTTGGACTGGACTCTCGCGACTGTGTTGGATCCATTGTGGATTGAACTTTCACAGTATCATGTTAGACCCGCTCGACATCCATTGCTTTCCTCCTCTCTAAGGTTCTCATAATCATTATTGTCACAGACGTCCCACTGGATCATTATTATCACCGATGTCCCACTGGGTGTGAGTTTTCCTTGCCCTTATGTGGGCCTACCGAGGATGTCGTGGTGGTTTGTGCAGCCCTTTGAGACACTAGTGATTTAGGGCTATATAAGTAAACATTGATTGATTGATGATTGATCTTTGTCCATGTGATGTCTGATGAAACAAAACATGTTGGCCACAATATCCAGCAATATGTTTGGAGGAGAAAAGGTGAGGCCTTTAATCCCAGGAACACCACTCCTACCGTCAAGCATGGTGGCGGTAGTATTATGCTCTGGGCCTGTTTTAAAGTTAAAGTACCAATGATTGTCACACACACTAGATGTGGCGAAATTATTCTCTGCATTTGACCCATCACCCTTGATCACCCCCTGGGAGGTGAGGGGAGCAGTGAGCAGCAGCGGTGCCGCGCCCAGGAATAATTTATGGTGATTTAACCCCCAATTTCCAAGCCTTGATGCTGAGTGCCAAACAGGCTCCCATTTTTTATAGTCTTTGGTATGACTCGGCCGGGGTTTGAACTCACAACCTACTCTAACCACTAGGCCACTGATTATTTTGGGGGGAAATGATAGTATGTAACACGAAGGGCCGCACTCTGAAAATGTAAAGCATCATTTGGTGAAAAATACAAAAAAAAACATAATTTATACTTAGACTTTTATTCAAAACTTTGTGTTGCAAATTACAATGGGTAGTACTAGTATCAACATTTCTGTTATTATGCTGCAAGCAAAAATGTTTCTACATAAATGTCGATTTCTGAAAGTAAAACCTACATTTTCCAATTGGCTTAAAATCAATGCCGCTCATTGCTGCCAATGGAACTGCTGCTTTAAATGAGACAATGAAAAAGGAGGATTACCTCCTAATTCAGGGGTCGGGAACCTTTTTGGCTGAGAGAGCCAAGAAGCCAAATATTTTTAAATGTATTTCCCTAAGAGCCATATAATATTTTTCTTACACTGAACACAACTAAACGCGTGCATTTTTAAGTAAGACCAACATTTCCAGAGTATAATAGGTCTCTTATTCTTTGTATTAACATTGTTATTCTGAAGTTAACTGTGGAGGGGCCGTGGCCTGCGGGCCTGCACCAAAGAGGGAGTTTGCCAGGACCGGCCTCGAAATCAGCGACAGGTGCGCAGATAGCCCACCTGGGCCTGTTTATCTAATCACCTGTCGCTCTGTTGTAAGCAGCAGCCAGGAGAAGAGACAGGGTTGGGGCTGGAGCCAGAGTGCGAGTGAGGACGAAAGAGAAAAAGACAATTGCAGGAAAGCAATTGAGAGACTAATAAAAAAAAAAACAGCATTATTTTAACCCTAAAACAGGCTCTCATGTCGGTGCTTGGTGGTCTGAAGAACCCCCAGGAGGGCAAGGCCAACACTAACCAATAATAAATAAATTACTTCTTACCATTAACGCAACTTCTTGAACATAAAAATGCATGAGAATGTTTTATATTTTGAACGTTATGTTTGACACTGTGATTACAAGTGGAATTATTCATTACTTATCGTGTTAAGCAATGTCAGCTCAGATTTGTCCGAGAGCCAGATGCAGTCATCAAAAGACCCACATCTGGCTCTAGAGCCATAGGTTCCCTACCCCTGTCCTAATTGTTCAGGACAAGCTAAAATCATCAGGGGGGAGGTTGGGTCTTGGGCACAGTTGGGTGTTCCAACAGGACTATGATCCCAAACACACCTCAAAAGTGGTAAAGGAATGGCTAAATCAGGCTAGAAGGAAGGTTTTACAACAGGGGTCGGGAACCTTTTTGGTTGAGAGAGCCATGAAAGCCAAATATTTCAAAATGTATTTCCGTGAGAGCCGTATAATATTTTTTAATCACTGAATACAACTAAATCCGTGATTTTTTAAGTAAGACCTGTCATGTCTTTGTGATCATGTTCTGTTTAGTTATGTTCTGTTTTGTTTTTGACTCCATTAGTTCCTGTTTTTGTGCACCCTGGTTTGTTTTTGTTTCCATAAATACCAATCAGTTCACCTGTTTTCACGACTCACGCACCTGATTCACTTGAACTCATGTACCTGTTGTCAATCACCACGTCACGATTTAAGCCTGCAGTTGCCAGGCAGTCAGCCTGGCGACATCACCTTCTGCTCACCCTCTATCACCTCTTATACACCTATGTTATCCATGCCGATGATCCATGCTCTTTCTCGGTCAAGGTAAGTTTTTCATGCCATAGTTTATAAGTTTTATTTTATGTTCATAGTTCTCCCATTGTGCGAGTTTTAGTTTTCATAACCAAGTTTTTAACCTCCACTGAGAGCGCCTTTTGTTTATACCCTTTGTTTTTTTATTATTTTTGAGTTAAGATTAAAGATGTCATTACCTTTACGCCATGTCCGTTCCAATCTCTTTGCACCACGGGAAAACAAATCACACCATAGTCCAGATCTTGACAAGACCAACATTTTTAGAGTATAATAGGTCTCTTATTCTTTTTAATAACATTGTCATTCTAAACTTAACCAATAATAAATATAATACTTCTTACTATTAATGCGACATCTTGGACAGGTGCGATAGAAAACGGATGGTTGGATTAAAACGCATGAGAATGTTTTATAATTTGAACGTTATTTTTAACACTGTGATTACCAGCATAATTATTAATTACTTATCCTGTTAAGCAATGTCAGCTAAGATTTATCTGAGAGCCAGATGTAGTCATCAAAAGAGCCACATCTGGCTCTAGAGCCATAGGTTCTCTACCCCTGTTTTACAACAACCTTCCCAAAGTCCTGACCTAAAGGTGTGGACAATGCTGAAGAAACAAGTCCATGTCAGAAAACCAACACCTTTAGCTGAACTGCAGTAATTTTGTCAAGAGGAGTGGTGAAAAACTGAAGCAGAAGCTTGTGGATGGCTACCAAAAGCGCCTTATTGCTGGTAAACTTGCCAAGGGACATGTAAGCAAATATGAACACTGCTGTACGTATACTTTTGGTTGCTCACATTTTCGGTCGAGCCATAATAAATTCATAAAAAGGTTTTTCGTGAGCAACAAGTATATGCTCCAATCACTACATCACAAAAAAATAAGACTTGTAGAAATGATTGGAAGCTCAAAAACAGCCATTGACATGATGTCCCTTACAAGTGTACGTACACTTTTGACCAGGACTGCATGAATGTTGTCATTAGCCTTTGTGCAGATTTTTGAGTGTGTACTCATTGTCTCTGCTGGTGCTAATGAGAAGACTTCATGTGTTGTCTCAGACTGCATGATGAACATCCATAAGCGCTGCGTGGCTAACGTGCCCAGCCTGTGTGGGACGGATCACACGGAGAGGAGAGGGCGCATCCAAATTTCGGCCGGAATCAGCGAGGACAGGCTGACCGTCACGAGTAAGTACTCGCTCTGCCGTGGACACAAACGTGGACCACGCAAATAGACTTAGCTAGAGAGAGGGAGAGAGAAGTTTTGGTCTGCACCTGAGACCAAAACCAGAGAGCCCATTAAGCTGATCAATGTTGCAACGATTGGCCCACATGGTGTGCCAGCTTTGTCTGGAGCAGACGGCTGCGGGTCGATGGCGGCGCAGAAACTAAACTGTTGTTAAGTGTCGGATCTATTTAGGGCCGAGGACAATGACCTGGAGAGGTCACCGTGCATTTCCCAGATCTAATGGAATCCGCAGCTCTGATTTGATCAGTAGATTGCAGGAATGTGGTCACATGATTGGTTAGACGTATGGTCACATTGGAACCCTAGCTAACCAGGAACTGTTCCTCGTACTACCTTCTTCTCCCAGTGGAGTAACGTTTCATTGTTTACATCCCACTTCTCCACAGTCAAAGAGGCCAGGAACTTGGTCCCCATGGACCCCAACGGCCTGTCGGACCCCTACGTGAAGCTCAAACTGGTCCCTGATCCCAAGAGTGAGAGCAAGCAGAAGACCAAGACCATCAAAAGCTGCCTCAACCCCACCTGGGATGAGACCTTCACCTTGTGAGCCATATTTGGTTCCCTCCCGAAACAAAGATGTGGCTCACCTGTCCTCTCCTCCGTCAGCAACCTGAAAGAAAGCGACAACGGCCGCCGTCTGTCCGTGGAGATCTGGGACTGGGACTTGACCAGCAGGAACGACTTCATGGGCGCTCTGTCTTTTGGCGTCTCGGAGCTGCAGAAACAAGGAGTAGACGGCTGGTAAGATAAGATGGAGGTTGTCCATGTGACGTCATATAGTGTCTTTGGTTTTTGCTCACCTACTGTACCATGTCAGCATGGTGGACTACACCTTAAAGAAATGACTTGGCTGTTGTTGAATCATCATTATTAGACTCTTCTTGTTCAGCTTTCCTAAAGGCTTAGTGGCCACATGCGTGGACAGCAACTTTTAGCTCTTAATTCCAAAATGGTGTACACTACTGAATTGGGGTCTTATGGCCACTTATGTGGACACTTATACTGCCATCTGGTGGTGTCAGAAGAGTATAACATACAAACCCTGTTTCCGTATGAGTGGGGAAATTGTGTTAGATGTAAATATAAACGGAATACAATGATTTGCAAATCCTTTTCAACCTATATTCAGTTGAATATGCTACAAAGACAACATATTTAATGTTCAAACTCATAAACTTAATTTTTTTTTGCAAATAATTAACTTTAGAATTTCATGGCTGCAACACGTGCCAAAGTAGTGGGGAAAGGGCATGTTCACCACTGTGTTACATCACCTTTTCTTTTAACAACACTCAATAAACGTTTGGGAACTGAGGAAACTAATTGTTGAAGCTTTGAAAGTGGAATTCTTTCCCATTCCTGTTTTATGTAGAGCTTCAGTCGTTCAACAGTCCGGGGTTTTGTTGTCATATTTTACGCTTCATAATGCGCCACACATTTTCCATGGGAGACATGTCTGGACTGCAGGCAGGCCAATCTAGTACCCGCACTCTTTTACTACAAAGCCACACTGTTGTAACACGTACTTTGGCATTTTCTTGCTGAAATAAGCAGTGGCGTCCACGATAACGTTGCTTGGATGACAACATATGTTGTTCCAAAACCTGTATGTACCTTTCAGCATTAATGGTGCCTTCACAGATGTGTAAGTTACCCATGCCTTTGGCACTAATGCACCCCCATATCATCACAGATGCTGGCTTTTCAATTTTGCGCCTGGAACAATCCAGATGGTTCTTTTCCTCTTTGATCCGGAGGACACAACGTCCACGGTTTCCCCCCAAAAATTGGACTAGTTAGACCACACAACACTTTTCCACTTTGCATCAGTCCATCTTAGATGATATCGGGCCCAGAGCTTTGACTTGCACTTACAGGTGTAGCGACCAACTGTATTTAGTGACAGTGGTTTTCTGAAGTGTTCCTGAGCCCTTGTGGTGTTATCCTTTAAAGATTGATGTCGGTTTTTGATACAGTGTCGTCTGAGGGATCGAATGTCACGGTCATTCAATGTTGGTTTCCGGCCATGCCGCTTACGTGGAGTGATCTCTCCAGATTCTCTGGACCTTTTGATGATAATATGGAGCGTAGATGTTGAAATCCCTAAATTTCTTGCAATTGCACTTTGAGAAACGTTGTTCTTAAACTGTTTGACTATTTGCTCACTCAGTTGTGGACAAAGGGGTTTACCTCGCCCCATCCTTTCTTGTGAAAGACTGAGCATTTTTTGGGAAGCTGCTTTTATACCCAATCATGGCACCCACCTGTTCCCAATTAGCCTGCACACCTGTGGGATGTTCCAAATAAGTGTTTGATGAGCATTCCTCAACTTTATCAGCATTTATTGCCACCTTTTGAAACTTCTTCGTCACGTGTTGCTGGCGTCAAATTCTAAAGTGAATGATTATTTGCAACAACAAAATAAAGTTTATGAGTTTGAACATCAAATATGTTGTCTTTGTAGCATATTCAACTGAATATGGGTTGAAAAGGATTTGCAAATCATTGTATTCCGTTTATATTTACATCTAACACAATTTCCCAACTCATATTGAAACGGGGTTTATATACAAAGAAGACAAATGCTTATGCATATGTTTTGCTTGGGTCATGAAATAATGATAATGCTGTGCCAGGGCATACATGCATTTAATATTTAATGTTTAAATCTCTAGTGTCTACATCAGTGGTCCCCAATCACCACTCGATTGGTACCGGCCGCAGAAGAATTTTTTATTTTATTTTTTAATTTATTTAATCTTTTTATTAAATCAACATAAAAAACACAAGATACACTTACAATTAGTGCACCAACCCAAAAAACCTCAATTTTTCATGACAAAAAAAAATAAAAATCGTGGGACAAATTATCAAGCAGCTACAAAAAGGTTGGGGACCACTGGTCTACATCAACTTCACATCAATTCCTCTTTCAAAATGTTTTAGTTTTTTTTATGTTTGTGTTTTTGTTTTTGCCATTTTTTGGTCAAACAAAACTATGTTTTTTATATGGCAAACACACAAAATATGCAAAATCTTCCACCAAAAGTATTTTTTAAAGTGGACTAATCGGGGTTGAGAAGGGCGGGGGGTGTATATTGTAGAATCCTGGAAGAGTCAGTGTTGCAAGGCATTCTGGGTTTTTGTGTGTTGCGGTGCGGATGTTCTCCCGAAATGTGTTTGTCATTCTTGTTTGGTGTGGCTTCACAGTGTGGCGCATGTTTGTAACAGTGTTGGCGTTTATACGTCCACCCTCAGTGTGACCTGTATGGCTGTTGATCAAGTATGCCTTGCTTGACAAGCATTTCACTAGCTCACTCACGACTGTTGCTGCCTACGCAAAACCTTCACAATACGTTTTGTTTTTAACCCTTCTTAACCCTGTACGTACATTGGAAATAAATGCAACCTTGACACAAAACGCCGGACATTTGAGCTATTTAAGAAACCCCGCCCGGACAGCCCGGACAGTCCCGCAAAAGAGGACATGTCCGGGGAAAAAAGGATGTAGGATCAGTCGAGTTTTACATTGATTTTCCTTTCACTAAATAAGCGTTTATCACTTGCATCTTTTAAAAACTCTGCATTTGTAATAACAAACAGTGGAAATAATTCCTCCGCCGGGTGGCGGGGCTCTCCCTTAGAGATAGGGTGAGAAGCTCTGCCATCCGGGAGGAGCTCAACGTAAAGCCGCTGCTCCTCCACATCGAGAGGAGCCAGATGAAGTGGTTTGGGCATCTGGTCAGGATGCCACCCGAACGCCTCCCTAGGGATGTGTTTAGGGCATGTCCAGCTGGTAGGAGGCCACGGGGAAGACCCAGGACACGTTGGGAAGACTATGTCTCCCGGCTGGCCTGGGAACGCCTCGGGATCCCCCGGGAAGAGCTAGACGAAGTGGCTGGAGATAGGGAAGCCCAGACTTCCCTGCTTAGGCTGCTGCCCCCGCGACCCGACCTCGGATAAGCGGAAGATGATGGATGGATGGATGGAAATAATTCCCATTATATTTTTTAAATGAATGGAAACGTGTGCAAAACTGGAACAAGTCCTCTCAAATAAAGGAGCCGGTTGGATCGCTCAAATATTACAACTGCCTGCATGACTTTATGTACCATAAATCAGTGGTCCCCAACCTTTTTGTAGCTGCGGACCAGTCAACGTTTGATAATTTGTCCCGCAGGGGTTTTGGGGGGGTATTATTATTATTATTATTTATTTATTTTTGTCATGAAAAAGGGAGGTTTTTTGGGTTGGTGCACTAATTGTAAGTGTATCTTGTGTTTTTTATGTTGATTTAATAAAAAAATAAAATACATTTTTTTGGATAAAAAATTATTATTTGGCCCGGTACCAATCCAGCCGCGGCCCGGTTGTTGGGGACCACTGCGGTAAATACCACCCTCTTCTATAACTTGAAGTGAATTGAATTGAAGTGAATTATATTTATATAGCGCTTTTCTCTAGTGACTCAAAGCGCTTTACATAGTGAAACCCAATATCTAAGTTACATTTAAAGCAGTGTGGGTGGCACTGGAAGCAGGTGGGTAAAGTGTCTTGCCCCAAGACACAACGGCAATGACTAGGATGGCGGAAGCGGGAAACGAACCTGCAACCCTCAAGTTGCTGGCACGGCCGCTCCACCAACCGAGCTATGCCGCCCCAACTTCATCATTATCTTAACTTTTTTGGCCAAAATGTGTCCATTCTCCTTTTTCTGTCCACACACTGCGTCTGCTTGTTAGTACTCTGTGTGCGTGCGCTGCCCAACATGCTCCATTGCTCGCAAACCCAGCAATGTCATGACGTGACGACGCGCCTTCATGCCCGTTAAAAAAACAATTTTCAAACAGAGTATAGTACCGTTTTTGATTCATTAGTACCGTGATACTACACTAGTCTTGGTACTCCGTACAACCCAAGTTTGATAAGTAGTCTTTCATTTTTTCCCCCAGAAATCAAACTGTGTGAATTAGTGTGAATTATATTTATATAGCGCTTTTCTCTAGTGACTCAACGCGCTTTACATAGTGAAACCCAATATCTAAGTTACATTTAAAGCAGTGTGGGTGGCACTGGGAGCAGGTGGGTAAAGTGTCTTGCCCAAAGACACAACGGCAGTGACGAGGATGGCGGAAGCGGGAATCGAACCTGCAACCCTCAAGTTGCTGGCACGGCCACTCCACCAACCGAGCTATACCGCCCCAACTTCATCATTATCTTAACTTTTTAGGCCAAAATGCGTCCTTTTTCCTTTTTCTGTTTGCCCGCTGTGTCTGCTTGTAAGTACTCTGTGTGCGTGCGCTGCCCAACATGCTCCTCTGCTTGCAAACCCAGCAATGTCATGATGTGACGACGCGCCGTCATGCCCGTTAAAAAAACAATTTTCAAACCGAGTATAATACCGTTTTTGATTCATTAATACCGCGATACTACACTAGTCTTGGTACTCCGTACAACCCGAGTTTGATAAGTAGTCTTTCATTTTTTTCCCCCAGAAATCAGATTGCAAGATTGAGATTTATGTGCAATCCGACTGGACAATATCTAACCGATTTCCTTTTGTTTTATCCTTCCGCCAAGGTTCAAGCTTCTGTCCCAGGAGGAAGGAGAGTATTTTAACGTTCCCGTGCAGCCCGACGGTGAAGACGGCAATGAGGAGCTGCGAGAAAAGTTTGCAGTGAGTCAGCAAGGAGGCATTAGCTGTCAAGTCTTTAGTTTCACTGCTAACCACCTCTCTCCTCCCAGAGGGCAAAGGTGGGCCCGGGGAAGGCGGCAGACTCCTCCTCCTCTTCCTCAGTCTGCAAGTACGACAGCAACGGCAACCAGGACCGCATCAAGCTCTCCGACTTCAACTTCATCATGGTCCTTGGAAAGGGCAGCTTCGGCAAGGTACTTCCTGTCTGGGACTTGGAACGTCGGCGCTCTATTTGCTCTTCCTCACGGCCCGGCTGGCTTCAGGTGATGCTGGCCGAGAGGAAAGGCACCGACGAGTTGTACGCCGTGAAAATCCTGAAGAAGGACGTGGTGATCCAGGACGATGACGTGGAGTGCACCATGGTGGAGAAGAGGGTCCTGGCTCTGGCCGGGAAGCCTCCTTTCCTCACACAGCTGCACTCCTGCTTCCAGACCATGGTAACACTCCCTCTCCTCTCGCACGCTGCTCTTTGCTGCTAACGGAGAGTCTTCTTTGGCCCCCAGGACCGACTGTATTTCGTCATGGAGTATATTAACGGAGGGGACCTCATGTACCAGATCCAACAAGTGGGGAAGTTCAAGGAGCCCCATGCTGTGTGAGTACAAACCAAGTCCAACACTTCATCAGGCTACCGTATTTCCTTGAATTGCCGCCGGGGCGCTCATTCATTTAAAACCTCTTCTCACTCCGGCGTTTACCAAAGGCATGCGGTAAAGCAGGGGTAGGGAACCTATGGCTCTAGAGCCAGATGTGGCTCTTTTGATGACTGCATCTTGCTCTCAGATAAATCTTAGCTGACATTGCTTAACAGGATAAGTAATTAATAATTACGCTGGTAATCACAGTGTTAAAAATAACGTTCAAATTATAAAACATTCTCATGCATTTTAATCCAACCATCCGTTTTCTATTGCACCTGTCCAAGATGTCGCATTAATAGTAAGAGGTGTTATATTTATTATCGGTTAAATTTAGAATAACAATGTTATTAAAAAGAATAAGAGACCTATTATACTCTAAAAATGTTGGTCTTGTCAAGACCTGGACTATGGTGTGATTTGTTTTCCCGTGGTGCAAAGAGATTGGAACGGACATGGCATGAAGGTAATGACATCTTTAATCTTAACTCAAAAATATTAAAAAAACAAAGGGTATAAACAAAAAGCGCTCTCAGTGGAGGTTAAAAACTTGGCTATGAAAACTAAAACTCGCACAATGGGAGAACTATGAACATAAAATAAAACTTACAAACTATGGCATGAAAAACTTACCTGGACCGAGAAAGAGCATGGATCATTGGCATGGATAACATAGGTGTATAAGAGGTGATAGAGGGTGAGTAGAAGGTGATGTCGCCAGGCTGACTGCCTGGCAACTGCAGGCTTAAATCGTGACGTGGTGATTGAGAACAGGTACATGAGTTCAAGTGAATCAGGTGCGTGAGTCGTGAAAACAGGTGAACTGATTGGTATTTATGGAAACAAAAACAAACCAGGGTGCACAAAAACAGGAACTAATGGAGTCAAAAACAAGACAGAACATAACTAAACAAAACATGAGCACAAAGACATCACAGGTCTTATTTAAAAATGCACGCATTTAGTTGTATTCAGTGTTTAAAAAATATTATACGGCTCTCACAAAAATACATTTTGAAATATTTGGCTTTCATAGCTCTCTCAACCAAAAAGGTTCCCGACCCCTGCGGTAAAGGCAGGCATGCGCTAATTAATTTAAAACCTCTTCTTTCTCTGGCGCTTAACAAAGGCATGCGGTAAATGTAGGTCTGCGCTTATAAATTTGAGTGTGATGTAAGAAAAAAAATACAAAAAAATTGAACAGCTCTGATGTACATTAATTACAAGACAATTACATTTGCACAATAAGTCCCAGTACTTATGGTAGAAGTATCAGTACAAGTACAAGTAGAGTAGTCAAATACAGTACCAGTGCAAGATAAAATAGTACAGGGGTCGGGAACCTTTTTTGGTTGAGAGAGCCATGAAAGCCAAATATTTCAAAATGTATTTCCGTGAGAGCCGTATAATATTTTTTAAAAACTGAATACAACTAAATGCGTGCATTTTTAAGTAAGACCTGTCATGTCTTTGTGATCATGTTCTGTTTAGTTATGTTCTGTCTTGTTTTTGACTCCATTAGTTCCTGTTTTTGTGCATTTTGTTTCCATAAATACCAATCAGTTCACCTGTTTTCACGACTCACGCACCTGATTCCCTGGAACTCATGTACCTGTTGTCAATCACCACGTCACGATTTAAGCCTGGAGTTGCCAGGCAGTCAGCCTGGTGACATCACCTTCTACTCACCCTCTATCACCTCTTATACACCTATGTTATCCATGCCGATGATCCATGCTCTTTCTCGATCCAGGTATGTTTTTCATGCCATAGTTTATAAGTTTTATTTTATGTTCATAGTTCTCCCATTGTGCGAGTTTTAGTTTTCATAGCCAAGTTTTCAACCTCCACTGAGAGCGCCTTTTGTTTATACCCTTTGTTTTTTTAATATTTTTGAGTTAAGATTGAAGATGTCTTTACCTTCATGCCATGTCCGTTCCAATCTCTTTGCACCACGGGAAAACAAAAACCACACCATAGTCCAGGTTTTGACGAGACCAACATTTTTAGAGTATAATAGGTCTCTTATTCTTTTTAATAACATTGTTATTCTAAACTTAACCAATAATAAATACAATACTTCTTACTATTAATGCGACATCTTGGACAGGTGCGATAGAAAACGGATGGTTGGATTAAAATGCATGAGAATGTTTTATAATTTGAACGTTATTTTTAACACTGTGATTACCATCGTAATTATTAATTACTTATCGTGTTAAGCAATGTCAGCTAAGATTTATCTGAGAGCCAGATGTAGTCATCAAAAGAGCCACATCTGGCTCTAGAGCCATAGGTTCCCTACCCCTGAAATAGTATAACAGTATAACGTATTTCCTTGAATTGCCGCCGGGGCGCTACTTATTTTAAAACCTCTTCTCACTCCGGCGCTTACCAAAGGCATGCGGTAAATTTAGGCCCGCGCTTATAAATTTGAGTGTGATGTAAGGATACCATCATGAAAAGCACATTTAATAAAAAAAAATGTTATCATGGTCTTACCTTTACTTATAAATGAAGTCCATGCTCCTTCTGATCAAAAGCATCGATAACTTGTTTATAGAAGTCTTCCTTACCTTTCTTCAGTTTTAAAAGTCTCTCTGTCACCATGGAGATCTTCCTTTATTACCTCCTGCTTGGATTGAAAGTCCAGTTTAGAAAACGGTTTTGTTTTAGATATGTAATCCTCCATGTTAAAAGTGCAAGAGAGAGGAAAAAATAAACGATCGCTGCTCACTCTTGCTGCTTGTTGTCACTTCTTCTGCAGCCGAGTAGTCGCAAGAAGGATCACTAGCGCCCTCTACCACTAGGAGGCGGGAGTCATTTAATGACTAATATTTGACACACGCAGCTCCGGTATATTAATAAAACATAGCTGCTTACTGTTCTTTTTTCGCATATTTAATAGCTTGGACCTTAAATCCTACTGAATAGCTCTTAATCTTCTTCCCTTTATGCAATTTCAAATGATTGAAATCAGCCTCCTCCATTTTGGAAATGATGACAGGTGAAGTGTTACTCGTGACGTGACGAGTTCGACCCGGTGGAAATTCTAGGCAGGCGCATACTATAAACAATTCAAGGAAATACGGACAGGAATTACGCCCCATAACCGGATCATAGAGATCAGACTATTCAACTTGGGAATGACACCTCCAGTTCAGTTGTTGAACAGAAGAACTGGGACCACATTGGCAGATCCTGGCTTTGTAATGGCCACACTTACCATGACACCATGTACCAAATCAAATGAGTCTGCAGTTGGTAAGCAGAAGCAGAATGAGTACGTAGACCGAGGTCCTTTAAAGATGAGCCGCACCACAAACACCTCCGATTAAAAGCCAAACCTTCCATGTGTGTTTCAGCTTCTATGCCGCCGAGATCGCCGCCGGCCTCTTTTTCCTCCACGTCAAAGGGATCGTGTATCGGTGAGTGTGCTCGTCTGCCGGCTGAAGCTGCGTGACTGTTCACAATCTTCCTGGAAGCCTAGTATGCACTCATCACCTGCAAGTGTGCCTAGTATGCACTCATCGCCTGCAAGTGTGCCTAGTATGCACTCATCGCCTGCAAGTGTGCCTAATATGCACTCATCACCTGCAAGTGTGCCTAGTATGCACTCATCACCTGCAAGTGTGCCTAGTATGCACTCATCACCTGCAAGTGTGCCTAGTATGCACTCATCACCTGCAAGTGTGCCTAGTATGCACTCATCACCTGCAAGTGTGCCTAGTATACACTCATCACCTTCAAGTGTGCCTAGTATGCACTCATCACCTGCAAGTGTGCCTAGTTTGCACTCATCACCTGCAAGTGTGCCTAGTATGCACTCATCGCCTGCAAGTGTGCCTAGTATGTATTTATCACCTGCAAGTGTGCCTAGTATGCACTCATCACCTGCAAGTGTGCCTAGTATGTACTTATCACCTGCAAGTGTGCCTAGTATGCACTCATCACCTGCAAGTGTGCCTAGTATGCACTCATCACCTGCAAGTGTGCCTATTATGCACTCATCACCTCCAAGTGTGCCTAGTATGTACTTATCACCTGCAAGTGTGCCTAGTATGCAATCATCACCTGCAAGTGTGCGTAGTATGCACTCATCACCTGCAAGTGTGCCTAGTATGCACTCATCGCCTGCAAGTGTGCCTAGTATGCACTCATCACCTGCAAGTGTGCCTAGTATGCACTCATCACCTGCAAGTGTGCCTAGTTTGCACTCATCACCTCCAAGTGTGCCTAGTATGCACTCATCACCTGCAAGTGTGCTTTGTATGTACTTATCACCTCCAAGTGTGCCTAGTATGTACTTATCACCTGCAAGTGTGCCTAGTATGCACTCATCACCTGCAAGTGTGCCTAGTATGCACTCATCACCTGCAAGTGTGCCTATTATGCACTCATCACCTCCAAGTGTGCCTAGTATGCACTCATCACCTGCAAGTGTGCCTAGTATGCAATCATCACCTGCAAGTGTGCCTAGTATGCACTCATCACCTGCAAGTGTGCCTTGTATGTACTTATCACCTCCAAGTGTGCCTAGTATGCACTCATCACCTCCAAGTGTGCCTAGTATGTACTCATCACCTGCAAGTGTGCCTAGTATGCACTCATCACCTGCAAGTGTGCCTAGTATGCACTCATCACCTGCAAGTGTGCCTAGTATGCACTCATCACCTGCAAGTGTGCCTAGTATGCACTCATCACCTGCAAGTGTGCCTAGTATGCACTCATCACCTGCAAGTGTGCCTAGTATGCACTCATCACCTGCAAGTGTGCCTAGTATACACTCATCACCTTCAAGTGTGCCTAGTATGCACTCATCACCTGCAAGTGTGCCTAGTATGTACTCATCACCTGCAAATGTGCCTAGTATGCACTCATCACCTGCAAGTGTGCCTAGTATGCACTCATCACCTGCAAGGGGTGCCTAGTATGCACTCATCACCTGAAAGTGTGCCTAGTATGTATTTATCACCTGCAAGTGTGCCTAGTATGCACTCATCACCTGCAAGTGTGCCTAGTATGTATTTATCACCAGCAAGTGTGCCTAGTATGTACTCATCACCTGCAAGTGTGGCTAGTATGCACTCATCGCTTGCAAGTGTGCCTAGTATGCACTCATCACCTCCAAGTGTGCTTAGTATGCACTCATCGCCTGCAAGTGTGCTTAGTATGCACTCATCACCTCCAAGTGTGCCTAGTATGTACTTATCACCTGCAAGTGTGCCTAGTATGCACTCATCACCTCCAAGCGTGCCTAGTATGCACTCATCGCCTGCAAGTGTGCCTAGTATGTACTTATCACCTGCAAGTGTGCCTAGTATGCACTCATCACCTCCAAGCGTGCCTAGTATGCACTCATCGCCTGCAAGTGTGCCTAGTATGTACTTATCACCTGCAAGTGTGCCTGCAGGGACCTGAAGTTGGACAACGTGATGCTGGACTCCGAAGGCCACATAAAGATCACCGACTTCGGCATGTGCAAAGAGAACATGAACGACGGCGTCACCACAAAGACGTTTTGCGGAACCCCAGACTACATCGCGCCCGAGGTGTGCTCGCTGGCCCGCCGCTCGTCTTGCCCCTCGACGACACTCAGCCCTTTCAACTCTGTTTGCAGATCATAGCCTACCAGCCCTATGGCAAGTCTGTAGACTGGTGGGCCTTTGGAGTTCTACTCTATGAGATGCTGGCAGGGCAGGTTGGAATCATAACACTTTTTTTTTTTATAAGGAACACAAAATAGTGAGCAGAATATTTACGTTTGTTGATGTTTGGATGTCCAGCCACCTTTCGACGGAGAGGACGAGGACGAGTTGTTCCAGTCCATCATGGAGCATCACGTCTCATACCCGAAATCCATGTCCAAAGAGGCGGTCGCCATCTGCAAGGGGGTGAGAACAAATGCTCACACACACACACACACACACACACACTTGTACAGAATACTGGTACTAATAAAGTAGCGTGCTACTCATGAATTAAAAGAGGTAGTGCTATACCAGGGGTGGCCACTAGGTGGATGGGGGAGGGTGTGTCAGTCCATCGCCAGCCAGGCATTGAAAAAATAGACCTAAAAATTAGGGATGCACTGATTAATCGGTAACCGAATATATTCGGCCGAATATGGAAAAAAAAGCCACATCCGGCCTTCGGTGGAATGAGTTTAAAACAAGGCCGAATAGTGGCGTGTGACGCAAGTTTTTGACGCGGTGACGCAATCAACCAACGTGCAGTGACGCGGTGACGTTGGGATATGTTGTGTACCTGTATAAGTGTATGAGGTTACAAGCACACACTTATTGAGATTTAGTGGGGCGTCTGTTTACATTATTAGCCTGTTGTGTAGGCTACCTGTATAAGTGTATGAGGTTACAAGTACACACTTAATTGAGATTTACTTGAGCCTTCTCGTTTACATTATTAGCCTATCTACTGTGGCTAAGCAGACTTTTGCCAAAAGGACAATAATTCATTTGTTGCGGGTTTATCCACTTTAATGCACTTTATTTTTTTCTGGAATGCATGTTTTGTTTGAAGGCCTAATATAAATGAAAAACGTTGTGCTTTTTTTGAAAAGCAAAGGCTACTGGAATATTAAAAAAATGTCAATATTCAATGAAAAAAATACTTTATTTGAAAAACATGTCTAAATATTTATTATAGGCTATTTATGCAATATTAAAAAAATTGTGAAAAACTGCATTCAGTATTCAGCCTTCGGCCAAGCGTTTAAATTTTATTCGGCTTCGGCTACAAATTTTCCTTTCGGTGCATCCCTACTAAAAATGATGGATCATCAATCTTCACCAAGACGTCACTTAATTGACATTCACGACACCCCTTGAGAAGATGCTGGCTTCTGCTACATCATTATTAAGAAAAAACGACCGACAGCAAGGTGAGAAACACTTTTTATTTCAACCGTAGCTGCCGTCAAAACTCTAAAGACCGACCGCACAGTTCCTGTCTTCACAATAAAAGCCCTGCTTCATCCTGCCTGCGTTATCAAAATAAGAGTCTCAGAAAGCTAGCAAGCTAGGGAGTTTGCCGCCAATGTATTTCTTGTGGACAAACTTTCATGTGGTATTGCAGTGGTCCCCAACCTTTTTGTATCCGCGGACCGGTCAACGTTTAATAATTTGTCCCGTGGCCCGGGGGGGTGTCCTTTTTTTTTATTTTTATTCTTTTTTATTTTATGTCATGAAAAAGGGACATTTTTGTGGTTGGTGCACTAATTGTAAGTGTATATTGTGTTTTTTTATGTTGATTTAATAAAAAATAAAAATAAAATAATCCACTTTTTTTTTTCATTCAAAATTCCTCTGCGGCCCGGTACCAATCGGGCCACGGCCCGGTGGTTGGGGACCACTGTGGTATTGGACAGAAAGGAGGACTTTTTGTCTCCTCCATGTGAAAAAGTGGAGGTTATCATCACTACTGTCTGATTCCAATCAATGCAAGTCATCACAATCAGGTCATACTAATACCAATATTTTGGTAACAATACCAAAATGTATTTTGATGCTTTTCTAAATCAAGGGCACCACAAAAAAATGTCATTATTGTCTTTATTTGAACAAAAAATCTTAGTGTACATGAAATATATGTTTATTATTGCAATTTAGTCCTTAAATAAAATGTTGAACATACTAGACAATTTGTCTTTTAGTAGTAAGTAAATTAGTCTGCAGTAACATATTGTGTCATTTATACACCTATTATTTTCTAAACATTATGAGGGACAAACTGTAAAAATGGTTTATTAATATACTTGTTCATTTACTGTTAATATCTGCTTACTAACTCTTAACATGTTCTACCTACACTTCTGTTAAAATATAATAATCACTTATTCTTATTTTCTTTGATACAAACTATTAGTTTTGGATGATACCACACATTTAGGTATGGAACCGATACCAAGTAGTTACAGGATCATACATTGTTTCATATTCAAAGTCCTCATGTGTCCAGGGACATATTTACTGACTTTACAAACATAATATGATTTTTTTTTTTTTAAACGGAAAAAGATTTTGTGATGATAAAAAATCTTAGTAATTATAGTGGTATCGATGAGATACGCTCTTGTACTTGGTATCATTACAGTGGATGTCTGGTGTAGATCCACACATGGCTTTTGTTTACATTGTGACGGCGGCGAGCTATTGTATCCTCCTGCGCTGTGTAGTGAAGCATGTTTAGCTATTCCTCGTCCTCCAGTGATAACGCTACTTGTAAGAAACTTACTTTATTTGTCGCCATGGAGACCAGAATTAGTGAATTAGAAGTAGCTAAAACATTGTGGATGGATGTTAGCCCCTAGCTAGCCAGAAGAGCTGTCTTAAAGCAGCTCTTCTTGAGGGTGTTTCAGTGTTATAACTTCACCTTTATCTTGACTTTTTACACCAAATTGCGTCCATTCTCCCTTTTCTGTCTGCACACTGTGTCTGCTAGTAAGTACTCTGTGTGTGTGCGCTGCCAAACATGCTCCTCTGCTCGTAAAACCAGCAATGTCACCAATTCCCGTTAAAAAAACTTTTTTCAAATGGAGCGTAGTATCATTATTGATTCTTTAGACCTGGGATCGGCAACCTAAAATGTTGAAAGAGCCATATTGGACCAAAAATACAAAAACAAATCTGCCTGGAGCCGCAAAAAATTAAAAGCCATATTACATACAGATAGTGTGTCATGAGATATAAATTGAATTAAGAGGACTTAAAAGAAACTAAATGAGCTCAAATATAGCAACAAATGAGGCATAATGTTGCAATATGTACATACAGCTAGCCTAAATAGCATGTTAGCAACGATTAGCTTGCAGTCATGCAGTGACCAAATATGTCTGATTAGCACTCCACACAAGTCAATAACATCAACAAAACTCACCTTTGTGCATTCACGCACAACATTAAAAGTTTGGTGGACAAAATGAGACAGAAAAAGAAGTGGCATAGAACACGTCTTAGAAAGTCGGAGAAAGTTCTAAATGTCAGGGGTCGGCAACCCGCGCCGCCCTAGTGGCTTTGCGGAGCTTTTTCAAAAATATATGAAAAATGGAAATGATGAGGGGAAAAAAACATTTTTTGTTTTAATTTGGTTTCTGTAGGAGGACAAACATGACACAAACCTCCCTAATTGCTATAAAGCACACTGTTTGTATTAAACATGCTTCACGTATTCGAGTATTTGACGAGCGCCGTTTTGTCCTACTAATTTTGGCGGTCCTTGAACTCACCCTAGTTTGTTTACATGTATAACTTTCTCCGACTTTCTAAGACGTGTTTTATGCCACTTCTTTTTCTGTTTCATTTTGTCCACCAAACTTTTAATGTTGTGCATGAATGCACAAAGGTGAGTTTTGTTGATGTTATTGACTTGTGTGGAGTGCTAATCAGACATATTTGGTCCCTGCATGACTGCAAGTTAGTCAATGCTAACATGCTATTTATCAGAATGAGACATACTTTATTAATCCCCAAGTGGAAAGGCTAGCTATATGTAAATATTGCATCATTATGCCTCATTTGTAGCTATATTTGAGCTCATTTAGTTTCCTTTAATCAATCAATCAATGTTTATTTATATAGCCCTAAATCTCAAATGTCTCAAAGTACTGTACAAACCATTACAACTACGACATCCTCGGAAGAACCCACATAAGGGCAAGAAAAACTCACACCCAGTGGGCAGGGAGAATTCACACCCAGTGGGACGTCAGTGACAATGCTGACTATGAGAAACCTTGGAGAGGACCTCAAATGTGGGCGCTAAAGAGCCGCATGCAGGTTGCCGACCCCGCCTTAGTACCACGGGTATACGTGGTACATACGTACAACCCTAGTACACACACACACACACACAAAGATGATTGATGACGTGTGTGATCTCTAGCTGATGACCAAGAATCCAGGCAAGCGTCTGGGCTGTGGCCCCGAGGGCGAGAGGGACATCAAGGAGCACGCCTTCTTCCGCTACATCGACTGGGAAAAACTGGAGAGCAAAGAGGTCCAGCCGCCTTTCAAGCCCAGATCTGTGAGTACGCGGTGTAGCCGCTCTCCTCCTGCTCAGCACCAGCATGTCCTTAGCAAGATGAAATAAAGCCAGGGAGGCACCTGGCTGGTCCCCAGCACCCCGACATCACCTGTCATTGCTCACTAGCCTAACACCGGACCAATGAAAAGCCGCAGTCTCGGCTGTGAGCCATTTGATTGGTTAATGCCATGTTTTTTAGTTCTATCTCCCCTTTTTCTCCCCTGTTTGTTTTGCTCACATTCCTCATCACACTCTCTCCCATCCCTCCATCTTCTCTCTCTCTGTCTCTCCTCTTCCATGTGGCAGTGCGGGCGTGACGCGGAGAACTTTGACCGCTTTTTCACACGCCACCCCCCAGAGCTGACCCCCCCAGATCAGGAGCTTATAGCCAACTTGGACCAGGACGAGTTCCAAGGCTTCTCATTTCTTAACCCTGAGTACCCTCACACTTCTCACTGAGCGTGCCACACTTACACGCCAACCCCCGCCGCGCTCCGACTCCCAGATAAGACAGCCGGGGGGAAGTCGCCACGGTCGCTCACGTCCGGGTTCGGGGAAGGGGAAGTGAGCGTTGTCCGCTGGGAGCTCCGACAAAATCCAACTACCTTGGTTTGTGGCCGGAAGAAGAACACGCCAGCTTTGAGCTGCAGCCGCGCTGACTTCAACTATGGCAAGCTTCACTCGGCTCAACGCCATGCTGACATGGAAACGGGAGTTCAGAAAATACTAGTGGTATTAAAGAAATGATTGCAATCAATTACCGTATTTTCCGGGCTATAGAATGTACCGATATTCAAGCCGCACCCACCAAATTTTAAAATAAATAAATATTTTTACATATTAGCCGCACCACCCAATAAGCCGGAATAAAAAAATATATTTGTAAATGTTTATTTTCATTGTTTCCAAACAGGGCAGTAAAACGGCTGATCAGACAAAACAGAAGTCATGGTCAAGCTGCAAAAGCTAGCTCTCCAATCGGCTAAACGGAAGTGAAAGAATACAAAAATAAGTAAGTTAATAATACTAACACAACAACTTGTTAAAGTGATATATTTGCTGAATATAACGATGCTAGCCTGATTACATTACGATAGCACGTACCAATATGCATGAAAACACGCCCACACACGTCACACGTGGGACGCTTTAGTCCATACGAATTGTTTTAGTTATATTGTAAAACACACAGGTGTCGCTCGGAATGAAGAATGCTTTCGATCAGAACGGACTGTTGTATTTCCGGTTCAAGGCATTACAACAGGAAGTACATTTTCAACCTGTAGTGAGCAAACTGGTCCAAAAGATGGCGCCATAGCACAAACAACAAAACACCTTTTCAGCGTCTCTGTCGGCGTTACACGTCAAGTTTTTTCTTGAAGACAAAACATTACAGCCGTTGGCGAAGAAATAAAGTAGCCGCACCCACCAAATTTTAAAATAAATAAATAAATATTTTTACATATATTAGCCGCACCACCCAATAAGCCGGGATAAAATATACTTGTAAATGTTTATTTACATGAATTGTTTCCAAACAGGGCAGTAAAACGGCTGATTAAACAAAACAGAAGTCATGGTCAAGCTGCGAAAGCTAGCTCTCCAATCGGCTAAACAGACTCAAAGGTGAATTTACGGAAGTGAAAGAATACAAAAATAAGTAAGTTAATGATACTAACACGGATACTTGTTAATGTGTTAGCATATTCGCTGAAGCTAACGGCGCTAGCCTGATTACATTACGATACAACGTACCAATATGCATGAAAACACTCCCACGCATGTCAAACGTGGGACACGTTAGTCCGTACGAATTGTTTTAGTTTTATTGAAAAACTCACAGGTGTCGCTCGGAATGAAGAATGCTTTCGAGCAGAATGGACTGTTGTACTTCCAGTTCAAGGCATTACAACAGGAAGTACATTTTCAACCTGCAGTGAGCAAACTGGTCCAAAAGATGGCGCCTTAGCACAAACAACAAAACACCTTTTCAGCGTCTCTGTCGGCGTTACACGCAAGTTTATTCTTGGATACAAAACATTACGGCCGTTGGCGAACAAATAAAATAGCCGCACCCACCAAATTTTAAAAGAAATAAATATTTTTACATATATTAGCCACACAACCCAATAAACCGGGATAAAATATACTTGTAAATGTTTATTTACATTAATTGTTTCCAAACAGGGCAGTAAAACGGCTGATTAAACAAAACAAAAGTCATGGTCAAGCTGCGAAAGCTAGCTCTCCAATCGGCTAAACGGAAGTGAAAGAATACAAAAATGAGTAAGTTAATAATACTAACACAACAACTTGTTAATGTGATATATCATATTTGCTGAAGCTAACAATGCTAGCCTGAATACATTACGATACCACGTACCAATATGCATGAAAACACTCCTATGCACGTCACACGTGGGACGCTTTAGTCCGTACGAATTGTTTTAGTTATATTGTAAAACTCACAGGTGTCGCTCGGAATGAAGAATGTTTTCGAGCAGAATGGACTTTTGTACTTCCGGTTTAAGGCATTACAACAGGAAGTACATTTTCAACGTGCAGTGAGCAACCTGGTCCAAAAGATGGCGCCATAGCACAAACAACAAAACACCTTTTCAGCGTCTCTGTCGGCGTTACACGTCAAGTTATTTCTTGGATACAAAACATTACGGCCGTTGGCGAAGACATAAAGTAACCGCACCGTTTTATAAGCCGCAGGGTTCAAAGCTTGGGGAAACTAACTGCTTCTAGTCCGGAATATACGGTAATTACTCATTCTCACCACAGTTTGAAGTCAAACGGCCATTTCAGTTCTTTGTTTGTACAGCAAAATATTAGCACGACGACGTAAGGAGATTCAGTATTGAGAGCTGGAAAAATATACCTGAAAAATTTGCATGACTACCTTTGCAAAAGCGGAATATTTCTTCTATTCGCTCTGGTTTACTTACCAGCGTGCCAAAGTGCAGCTCAGAATCAGTCGAGCGGGTGTGCCGACGTCCACCCGCACCATCGTCTCCACCGACGCTGTCACCTTTTTCTCCCCCTGGCGTTTATTGTGAGACAGGTGCGTAACACACCTGTCAAATCCACTTCTCTCGCCTCGTCGGAAGGGCTGTTGTCGTCCCGGTTTTTGTTGCCACGGCAACAATTTGCTCCAGACAGACAGATGATAACAAACCAAGTACAGTACAAAGCGGGAAACACGTGAAGATTTTTAAATGAATATATCAAATGTTATTGTTGTGGAGGAAAGAAAGAAGCTTCCATGGATTGTCTTGTTCTGTATGACTGGAAATGAAAATATACTCACTGGCGCCGATTGTGCTGTGTCTGCCTTCTTTCAGCCACTTAAAAACAACAACATTTGCAACTCAAATATGTATGCAGCAGCTTTTCAATTGGGGAAAAGTTGAATTACTACAAGTGTAAAAAAAACAACTTAGTTTTACTACAGGGGTGTCCAAACTTTTTCCACTGAGGGCCGCACAATGAAAAATCAAAGCACTAAGTTGATATTTTTTCATTTTCAAAACCAATACAATATACACTTTTTTATGGGGTGGGGGGGGGCATCCCTCAAATTAGGTCCTAGGAACCCAGAAGGGTTTCAGTCTTAAAAAAGGTTAAAAATAAGTCATATAGTAATCGCTAATTCTACTTCATTTTTTTTTTTTTTTTTACATTTTACGAGCTTTTTGTCGAAAGCCTATTTTTTGGGGCAAAAATACAAAATATACAATATTTTTCCCCAAAAAGATTTTCAAAGTGGAATATTTGTTGATATTTCATAGCAAAATTGATTTTGGCGGCATAGCTCTGTTGGTAGAGCGGCCGTGCCAGCAACTTGAGGGTTGCAGGTTCGATTCCCGCTTCCGCCATCCTAGTCACTGCCGTTGTGTCCTTGGGCAAGACACTTTTACCCACCTGCTCCCAGTGCCACCCACACTGGTTTAAATGTAACCTAGATATTGGGTTTCACTATGTAAAGCGCTTTTGAGTCACTAGAGAAAAGCGTTATATAAATATAATTCACTTCACTTTTATTATATATTTTTTATTTTTTTTTGCAAAGACAGTTGTTATTAAATTCAACTGAAATTCTTGGGGATCCAAAAGTGCCCCAGTCATTAAAATGTCATGTTTTTTAAATTTTTATTTTATTTTTCATTCAACACTTAAATCTATGTATCAGCTTCAGATATATATATACACTATATATCAATACAGTGTAATTAGTTTAATATATTTATAATAACAATCAATAGGATAATTAGTGTAATTAGTATTAGTATATAATTAGTATGGACATTTTTTTCTAATTTTCACATTTTTTATGTTTGTTGTATTTATGTCCTTTTTGTCCTTAAATCAATCAATAGTTTATAGAAACATTGATTTTGATTTATTATTATTTTTTGAGGACTTATAAAAAAAACGGTGTTATTAGTCAACAATGCAACTTTTTCTCGTTGCATTTCACCAATTTTATTGCACTTTTTAATGTTTAAAAAATATATATATATATATATTTTAGTATTTTTAGAATGATGTGCTGCGGGCCGGTAAAACATTAGTTGTGGGCCGCAAATGGCCCCCGGGCCACACTTTGGACACCCTTGTTTTATTAGAACATGTAGATTTAGCCTCCTGGTGGCAACACAAAAACTGATGGATTTCTTCCATACCACAAGTGTCCGAGTCAAGGGCTGAGGTACAGTTAATACAGCACTTACTGTCAGGTTCAAACATTGATGAAATCTATTAAACAGACCAGAAGCAAGGAATTAAACAGAGACAGAATTCAATTTAGCTCATTGAGGAGAAACATCTGGGGTGTACTCTTTTTTACAGTCTTCCACCACGCTCTGACCAGTTGCACGCCTCTTCTTTTACTTGGACTTTCCCTGATTACATGACAACAGCTGTTTTAGTACAGTACCTTTACTGTACATGTTGCGTTTGAGGACCGTCCTCATTTCAGATTCTTCAATTGTGTTAACCATTGTAACACACAATCATGTAAAGTACGTGGTGCGTTTGAGGACCGTCCTCAGTTCAGATTCTTCAATTGTGTTAACTGTTGTAACACACAATCACGTACAGTACGTGGTGCGTTTGAGGACCGTCCTCAGTTCATATTCTTCAATTGTGTTAACCGT
The DNA here is from genome assembly GCF_033978795.1 of Nerophis ophidion. Taxonomy (NCBI): domain Eukaryota; kingdom Metazoa; phylum Chordata; class Actinopteri; order Syngnathiformes; family Syngnathidae; genus Nerophis; species Nerophis ophidion. The sequence continues at coordinate 24,518,404 of NC_084630.1, read as the reverse complement.
TGTAACACAAAATCACGTACAGTACGTGGTGCGTTTGAGGACTGTCCTCAGTTCAGATTTTTCAATTGTGTTAACCGTTGTAACACACAATCATGTACAGTACGTGGTGCGTTTGAGGACCGTCCTCAGTTCAGATTCTTCAATTGTGTTAACTGTTGTAACACACAATCACGTACAGTACGTGGTGCGTTTGAGGACTGTTCTCATTTCAGATTCTTCAATTATGTTAATTGTTGTAACACACAACCATGTACAGTACGTGGTGCGTTTGAGGACCGTCCTCAGTTCAGATTCTTCAATTGTGTTAACCATTGTAACACACAATCACGTACAGTACGTGGTGCGTTTGAGGACCGTCCTCAGTTCATATTCTTCAATTGCGTTAACTGTTGTAACACACAATCACGTACAGTAAGTGGTGCGTTTGAGGACCGTCGTCAGTTCAGCTGGCTGTGATAAGACGAGACAAGAGGAGGTAAACCCTTTTATTTATTTTTTTGTTTTTATGTTCTCTGCTCACCTCCTCTCCCAGTGTTGAAGCTGTTTTTGGACTCTGTGTGTTCTGGAATGTTCCTCTCTCCCACACAGGTCTTGTCTCAGGTCTGCTTGTGTCAGTCAGGACTTGTTTCCACTCATATCTTCGCTTCTCTCTCTGGGTTTCTTTGTGCTTCTGTTCTTGTCACCGTGCTCCTACACGCGAGTCCTGCTCCAAATGATCAGAATAATGTTCATAATTAAAGACGCCGGACACAAGAAATATACATTTTTCAATTCCGATACAAAACCGATATTGGAACCTTGAAAATTGGCCGATACCGATCAAATATCAGCACAATCTTGCGTGCTTTTTTTTATTTGCAAGGCCAGTGAAATTACTCCGAGGACAGTGGTAGCTGTGAAAAAACACTTTTAAACTGTCTGGAAGGGATTTTAGCTGTCTTCAAGGTGAAGTGGAGTGCTAATTGTTTTTTGGCAATGGCTTTTCTACCTTCAAGGTACTCAAAGCGCTTTGACACTATTTCCACATTCACACACTGATGGCCATGCAAGGCCCTAACCAGCACCCATCAGGAGCAAGGGTGAAGTGTCTTGCTCAAGGACACAACGGACGTGACGAGGTTGGTAGTAGGTGGGGATCGAACCAGGAACCCTCGGGTTGCTGGCACGGCCACTCTCCCAACCTTGCTCGCCGTCCCTGTCCGTAGGCACAGTAATTGTGTGGGTGCGATTAGCAGACTGACTTGCCACCTAGCGATCAGCGGCCCTAGCTGCCTGCTGGCGATTAGCACACTAGTTGCCAGCTAGTGATCGGAGGCCCATTGCTGCCTGCTGGCGATTAGCACGCTAGTTGCCAGCTCCTGATCAATGTGCTAATTGCCCCCTAGCTGCCCGCTGGCGATAAGCAGTCATAGCTGCTAGTTAGCGTGCCAGTTGTCACCTGGTAATTAACAGCCCGAACTTCCAGCTGTCAATTAACACAGCTAGCGATTAGCACACTACTTGCCAGCTGGTGGTTAGCTACCAGCTAGCGATCAGCGCACTGGTTGTCAGCTTGTAATTAAGATGCTAGTTGCCGACCCTACTTGCCAACTAGGGATCAATGCACTAATTTCACCCTAGCGATTAGCTGCCCGCTGGTGATTAGCAGTTGTAGCTGCTAGTTAGCGCGCTGGTTTCCACTTGGCAATTAACGGCCCGAGCTGCCAGCTGTCAATTAACACACGAGTGGCCAGCTAGCGATTAGCCCACTACTTGCCAGCTGGTGGTTAGCTGCCGGCTAGCGATCAGCGCACTAGTTGTCAGCTTGTGATTAAGATGCTAGTAGCCGACCCTAGTTGCCAGCTAGGGATCAATGCGCTAATTTCACCCTAGCGATTAGCTGCCCGCTGGTGATTAGCAGTTGTAGCTGCTAGTTAACGCTCTAGTTGCCACCTCGCAGCTAACGGCGCAAGCTGCCAGCTGTCAATTAACACAGGAGTTGCCAGCTAACGATTAGCACACTAGTTGCCAACTAGCGATCAGCGGCCCATTGCTGCCTGCTGGCGATTAGCACGCTAGTTGCCAGCTCGTGATCAATGCGCTAATTGCCCCTAGCTGCCTGCTGGTGATAAGCAGTCATAACTGCTAGTTAGCGCGCTAGTTGCCACATGGCAATGAACGGTCCGAGCTGCCAGCTGTCAATTAACACACGGGTGGCCAGCTAGCGATTAGCACACTACTTGCCAGCTGGTGGTTAGCTGCCGGCTAGCGATCAGCGCACTAGTTGTCAGCTTGTGATTAAGATGCTAGTTGCCGACCCTAGTTGCCAACTAGGGATCAATGCAGTAATTTCAACCTGGCGATTAGCTGCCCGCTGGTGATTAGCAATTGTAGCTGCTAGTTAGCGCGCTAGTTGCCACCTGGCAATTAACGGCCTGAGCTGCCAGCTGTCAATTAACACACGAGTGGCCAGCTAGCGATTAGCACACTAGTCGCCAGCTGGTGGTTAGCTGCCGGCTAGCGATCAGCGCACTAGTTGTCAGCTTGTGATTAAGATGCTAGTTGCCGACCCTTGTTGCCAGCTAGGGATCAATGCACTAATTTCACCCTAGCGATTAGCTGCCCGCTGGTGATTAGCAGTTGTAGCTGCTAGTTAACGCTCTAGTTGCCACCTCGCAACTAACGGCGCAAGCTGCCAGCTGTCAATTAACACACGAGTGGCCAGCTAGCGATTAGCACACTACTTGCCAGCTGGTGGTTAGCTGCCGGCTAGCGATCAGCGCACTATTTGTCAGCTTGTGATTAAGATGCGAGTTGCCAGCTAACGATTAGCACACTAGTTGCCAGCTAGCGATTAGCGGCCCCTTGCTGCCTGCTGGCGATTAGCACGCTAGTTGCCAGTTCGTGATCAATGCGCTAATTGCCCCCTAGCTGCCCGCTGGTGATAAGCGGTCATAGCTGCTAGTTAGCGCGCTAGTTGCCACATGGCAATTAACGGCCCGAGCTGCCAGCTGTCAATTAACACAAGAGTGGCCAGCTAGCGATTAGCACACTACTTGCCAGCTGGTGGTTAGCTGCCGGCTAGCGATCAGCGTACTAGTTGTCAGCTTGTGATTAAGATGCTAGTTGCCAGCTCGCGATCAATGCGCTAATTTCACCCTAGCGATTAGCTGCCTGCTGGTGATTAGCAGTTGTAGCTGCTAGTTAACGCTCTAGTTGCCACCTCGCAACTAACGGCGCAAGCTGCCAGCTGTCAATTAAAACAGGAGTTGCCAGCTAACGATTAGCACACTAGTTGCTGAATAGCAGTTAGCAGCACTGGCTGCTATCTAGTGGTTAGTGGTCAGCTAGCGATTAGAGGACCTAGTTGGCAGCCAACTATTAGATGTGCTAGAGTGTATCATTTGAACAAGAAGGTACTTTTAGGAGAGTTTGTAGTGAAAAGAGCGTTTCGATAGGTGAGTAGGTGGTCCCTGCTTCGTCACTTTTGTTCGTAAACCAAATATTTGTACAACTCTTTCATTTCCAATCTTCACTCACGGTCATCAAACATGTTTGTGTGGACTTTTCTCTCCTCCCTCATCACTGTGCTTCAATTGGACTTCTTCCTGCTTCCTGTCAGTCTGCTGCCCCGCCCCCCTCACCCCCGCACCAGTAACTCTGAACTCCGACCTTTTGTCCCTCCGGCAGAAATCCCGCCGAGACGTGGGCAACTTCGACAAGGAGTTCACCAAGATGGCGGTGGAGCTGACGCCGACGGACAAACTCTTCATCATGAACTTGGACCAGAACGACTTTCAAGGCTTCTCCTATACCAACCCGGAATTTGTTATACAAGTCTGACCGAACCTGGACTAGGACCTGGACCTGGACCTGGACCTGGACCTGCACCTGTACTAGGACCTGGACCTGCACCTGGACTAGGACCTGGACTAGACTGACAAGGACAGGGACAAAAAAGTGAAAAGCAGATAGTTGGCGAGCATGCTACTTGCAGCTTCATTGGGCATCATGTAAATTGGCATCAAGACAAGCGGGTGTCCAAGCTGCGGCACAGGGGCCATCTGAGGTCTGTAGCGGCTTTTTATTGGCACGTTCTTCCACTGGGGTGTCCACACTTCATCCACTGGGGGGTCCACACTTCATCCACAGGGGTGTCCACACTTCATCCACTGGGGGGTCCACATTTCATCCACTGGGGTGTCCACACTTCTTTCACTGGGGTGCCACACTTAATCCACTGGGGGGTCCACACTTCTTCCACTGGGGTGTCCACACGTCTTCCACTGGGGTTCCACACTTCTTCCTTTGGGGTGTCCACACTTCTTCCACAGGGGGGTCTACACTTCAGCCACTTGGGGGTCGACACTTCTTCCCCTGGGGGGTCCACACTTCTTCTACTGGGGTGTCCATACTTCTTCCTTTGGGGTGTTCACACTTCATCCACTGGGGGGTCCACACTTCTTTCACTGGGGTGCCACACTTAATCCACTGGGGGGTCCACACTTCTTCCACTGGGGTGTCCACACTTCTTCCACTGGGGTTCCACACTTCTTCCTTTGGGGTGTCCACACTTCTTCCACAGGGGGGTCTACACTTCAGCCACTTGGGGGTCGACACTTCTTCCCCTGGGGGGTCCACACTTCTTCTACTGGGGTGTCCATACTTCTTCCTTTGGGGTGTTCACACTTCATCCACTGGGGGGTCCACACTTCTTCCACTGGGGTGTCCACACTTCTTCCACTGGGGTTCCACACTTCTTCCTTTGGGGTGTCCACACTTCATCCACTGGGGGTCCACACTTCTTCCACTCGGGTGTCCACACTTCTTCTACTGGGGGTCCACACTTCTTCCTTTGGGGTGTCCACACTTCATCCACTGGGGGTCCACACTTCTTCCACAGGGGGGTCTACACTTCAGCCACTTGGGGGTCGACACTTCTTCCCCTGGGGGGTCCACACTTCTTCTACTGGGGTGTCCATACTTCTTCCTTTGGGGTGTTCACACTTCATCCACTGGGGTGTCCACACTTCTTTCACTGGGGTGCCACACTTAATCCACTGGAGGGTCCACACTTCTTCCACTGGGGTGTCCACACTTCTTCCACTGGGGTTCCACACTTCTTCCTTTGGGGTGTCCACACTTCTTCCACAGGGGGGTCTACACTTCAGCCACTTGGGGGTCGACACTTCTCCCCCTGGGGGGTCCACACTTCTTCTACTGGGGTGTCCATACTTCTTCATTTGGGGTGTTCACACTTCATCCACTGGGGGGTCCACACTTCTTCCACTGGGGTGTCCACACTTCTTCCACTGGGGTTCCACACTTCTTCCTTTGGGGTGTCCACACTTCATCCACTGGGGGTCGACACTTCTTCCACTGGGGTGTCCACACTTCTTCTACTGGGGGTCCACACTTCTTCCTTTGGGGTGTCCACACTTCATCCACTGGGGGTCCACACTTCTTCCACAGGGGGGTCTACACTTCAGCCACTTGGGGGTCGACACTTCTTCCCCTGGGGGGTCCACACTTCTTCTACTGGGGTGTCCATACTTCTTCCTTTGGGGTATTCACACTTCATCCACTGGGGTGTCCACACTTCTTTCACTGGGGTGCCACACTTAATCCACTGGGGGGTCCACACTTCTTCCACAGGGGTGTCCACACTTCTTCCACTGGGGTTCCACACTTCTTCCTTTGGGGTGTCCACACTTCTTCCACAGGGGGGTCTACACTTCAGCCACTTGGGGGTCGACACTTCTTCCCCTGGGGGGTCCACACTTCTTCTACTGGGGTGTCCATACTTCTTCCTTTGGGGTGTTCACACTTCATCCACTGGGGGGTCCACACTTCTTCCACTGGGGTTCCACACTTCTTCCTTTGGGGTGTCCACACTTCATCCACTGGGGGTCCACACTTCTTCCACTGGGGTGTCCACACTTCTTCTACTGGGGGTCCACACTTCTTCCTTTGGGGTGTCCACACTTCATCCACTGGGGGTCCACACTTCTTCCACTGGGGTCCACACTTCTTCCACTGGGGGATCTACACTTCTTTCACTTGGGGGTCCACACTTCTTCCACTGGGGTGTCCACACTTCTTCCACTGGGGGGTCCACACTTCTTCCACTGGGGGTCCACACTTCTTCCATTGGGGTGTCCACACTTCTTTCACTGGGGGGTCCACACTTTATCCACTGGGGTTTCCACACTTCTTCCACTGGGGTGTCCACACTTCATCCACTGGGGGGTCCACACTTCTTCCACTGGGGTGTCCACACTTCTTCCACTGGGGGTCCACACTTCTTCCTTTGGGGTGTCCACACCTCATCCACTGGGGGTCCACACTTATTCCCCTGGGGGGTCCACACTTCTTCCACTGGGGTGTCCATACTTCTTCCACTGGGGTGTCCATACTTCTTCCTTTGGGGTGTTCACACTTCATCTACTGGGGGTCCAAACTTCTTCCACTGGGGTGTCCACACTTCTTCCACTGGGGGTCCACACTTCTTCCTTTGGGGTGTCCACACTTCATCCACTGGGGGTCCACACTTCTTCCACTGGGGTCCACACATCTTCCACTGGGGGGTCTACACTTCTTTCACTTGGGGGTCCACACTTCTTCCACCGGGGTGTCCACACTTCTTCCACTGGGGTGTCCACACTTCTTCCACTGGGGGTCCACACTTCTTTCACTAGGGTGTCAACACTTCTTCCACTGGGGTTTCCACACTTCTTCCACTGGGGTGTCCACACTTCTTCCACCGGGGTGTCCACACTTCTTCCACTGGGGGGTCCACACTTTATCCACTGGTGTTTCCACACTTCTTCCACTGGGGTGTCCACACTTCTTCCACCGGGGTGTCCACACTTCTTCCACTGGGGGGTCCACACTTTATCCACTGGGGGGTCCACACTTTATCCACTGGGGTTTCCACACTTCTTCCACTGGGGTGTCCACACTTCTTCCACTGGGGGGTCCACACTTTATCCACTGGGGGGTCCACACTTTATCCACTGGGGGGTCCACACTTTATCCACTGGGGTTTCCACACTTCTTCCACTGGGGTGTCCACACTTCTTCCACTGGGGGGTCCACACTTTATCCACTGGGGGGTCCACACTTTATCCACTGGGGGTCCACACTTCTTCCACTGGGGTGTCCACACTTCATCCACTGGGGTGTCCACGCTTCTTCCCCTGGGGGTCCACACTTCATCCCCTGGGGTGTCCACACTTCATCCCCTGGGGTGTCCACACTTCTTCCACTGGGGTGCCACACTTAATCCACTGGGGGGTCCACACTTCATCCACTGGGGGGTCCACACTTCATCCACTGGGGGTTCCACACTTCTTTCACTGGGGTGTCCACACTTCTTCCACTGGGTAGTCCACACTTCTTTCCCTGGAGTGTCCACACTTCTTCCACTGGGGGGTCCACACTTCTTTCACTGGGGGGTAAACACTTCTTTCACTGGGGGGGAAACACTTCTTTCACTGGGGGGTCCACACTTCATCCACTGGGGTGTCCACACTTGTTCCACTGGGGGTCCACACTTCTTCCACTGGGGTGTCCACACTTCATCCACTAGGTGGTCCACACTTCTTCCACTGGGGGGGCCACACTTATTCCACTGAGGGGTCCACACTTCTTTCACTGGGGGGTCCACACTTCTTCCACTGGGGTTTCCACACTTCTTCCCCTGGGGTGTCCACACTTCATCCACTCGGGGTCCATACTTCTTCCACTGGGGTGTCCACACTTCTTCCACTAGGGTGTCCACACTTCTTCCACTGGGGTGTCCACACTTTTTCCACTGGGGTGTCCACACTTTTTCCACTAGGGGGTCCACACTTCTTCCATTGGGGGGTCCACACTTCTTCAACTGGGGTGTCCAAACTTCTTCCACTGGGGTGTCCACACTTCATCCACTGGGGAGTCCACACTTCATCCACTGGGGTGTCCACACTTCTTCCTCTGGGGGGTCCACACATCTTCCCCTGGGGTGTCCACACTTCTTCCACTGGAGGGTCCACACTTCTTCCACTGGGGTGTTCACACTTCATCCCCTGGGGTGTCCACACTTCTTCCACTGGGGTGTTCACACTTCATCCACTGGGGAGTCCACACTTCATCCACTGGGGTGTCCACACTTCTTCCTCTGGGGGGGTCCACACATCTTCCCCTGGGGTGTCCACACTTTTTCCACTGGAGGGTCCACACTTCTTCCACTGGGGTGTTCACACTTCATCCCCTGGGGTGTCCACACTTCTTCCACTGGGGGGTCCACACTTCTTCCTCTGGGGGGGTCCACACATCTTCCCCTGGGGTTCCCCACTTCTTCCATTGGGGGGTCCACACTTCTTCCCCTGGGGGTCCCCACTTCTTCCATTGGGGGGTCCACACTTCACCCACTGGGGGGTCCACACTTCTTCCTCTGGGGTGTCCACACTTCTTCCACTGGGGTGTCCACACTTCATACACTGGGGGTCCACACTTCTTCCACTGGGGGGTCCACACTTATTACCCTGGGGGGTCCACACTTATTCCCCTGGGGTGTCCACACTTCTTCCACTGGGGGGTCCACACTTCATCCACTGATGTCCACACTTCTTCCCCTGGGGGGTCCACACTTCATACACTGGGGGTCGCACACTGAAAAATCAAAGCATGTGGGGTCCATTTTGATACTTGTCATTGTCAAAATCAATATGATAGCTCAACTTTTTTATCCTTTAGGGCTCTCCTCAAGTTTAGTGTTTACGTTTGAATCTCTAGATCAGGGGTGTCCAATTTATTTTTAGTATATATATATATATATATATATATATATATATATATATATATATATATATTAGGGGTGTACCGGTACACAAAAATGTTGGTTCCGTACATACCTCGGTTTAGAGCAGTTCGGTTCATTTTAGGTACAGTAAGAAAACAACAAAATATACATGTTTTGGTTATTTATTTACCAACTTTGTAAACAATGGCATAACATACATACAGGTGCTGTTCATATTATTAGAATATCATGAAAAAGTTGATTTATTTCAGTGATTATATTCAGAACGTGAAACTTACATATTATATCAATTCATTACACACATAGTGATATATTTGAAATTTTTATTTCTTTAAATGTTGATGATTAGTACTGACAATTACTGAAAATCCCAAATTCAGTATCTCAGAAAATTAGAATATTAGTTACGACTAGTACCCAAAAATATTTTTTAGAAATGTGGGCCAACTGAAAAGTATGAACATGGAATGTTTCAGCATGTACGGCAATCAATACTTAGTTGCAGCTCCTTTTGCCTGAATTGCTGCAGCAATACGGCGTGGCATGGAGTCCACCAGTCTGTTGCACTCCTCAGGTGTTATGAGAGCCCAGGTTGATTTAATAGTGGCCTTCAGCTCTTCAGCAGTGTTGGCTCTGGCATCTCGCATCTTCCGCTTCACAATACCCCATAGGTTTTCTATGGGGTTAAGGTCAGGTGAGTTTGCAGGCCAATCAAGAGCAGGGATACCATGGTCCTTAAACCAGGTACTGGTAGATTTGGCACTGTGTGCAGGTGCCAAGTCATGTTGGAAAATGAAATCTTCACCTCCACGAAATTGGTCCGCGGCGGGCAGCATAAAGTTTCCTGGTAGACTGCTGCATTGACCCTAGACCTCAGGAAACACAGTGGACCAACACCAGCAGATGACATGGCACCCCAGACCATTACCCATTGTGGAAATTTGACACTGGACTTCAGGCAACGTGGATTCTGTGCCTCTCCTGTCTTCCTCCAGACTCTGGGACCTTGATTTCCAAAGGAGATACAACATGTACTTTCATCTGAAAACATAACTTTGGACCACTCAGCAGCAGTCCAGTCTTTTTTGTCTTGAGCCCAGGCGAGACGCTTTTGACGTTGTCTCTTATTCAAGAGTGGCTTAACACAAGGAATGCGACAGCTAAAGCCCATATCTTGCATACGTCGGTGGGTGGTGGTTCTTGAAGCACTGACTCCAGCTGCAGTCCACTCTTTGTGGATCTCCCCCACATTTTTGAATCGGTTTTGTTTGACAATCATCTCCAGGGCGCGGTTATCCCTCTTGCTTGTACACTTTTTTCTACCACATCTTTGTCTTCCCTTCGCCTCTCTATTAATGTGCTTGGACACAGAGCTCTGGGAACATCCAACCTCTTTGGCAATGACCTTTTGTGTCTTGCCCTCCTTCTTTAAAGTATCAATGGTCATCTTTTGGACAGTTGTCAAGTCAGCAGTCTTCCCCATGATGGTCTGTCATACAGAATCAAAACGAGAGACCATTTAAAGCTTTTCCAGGTGTTTTGAGTTAGTTAGCTAATTAGAGTGTGGCACCAGGTGTCTTCAATATCTGACCTTTTCACCATATTCTAATTTTCTGAGATGTTGAATTTCGGGTTTTCATTGGTTGTCAACTATAATCGTCTCCTTTTTGGCAAAAAACACTTGAAATGTATCAGTCTGTTTGGAATGAATGTATACATTCTTCAAGTTTGACTTTCTAAATGGAATTAATGAAATCAACTTTTTCATGATATTCTAATAATATGACCAGCACCTGTACATATATATATATATATATATATATATATATATATATATATATATATATATATATATATATATATATATATATATATATATATATACATATATACACACACACAGGGTCCATTGCCAGAGTTTATGTGGTCAACATATATATTGTTGGTCAACATTGCAACTTTTTGTGGTTACATTTCACCTATTTGATCTTTTGTTTGTTTCTTGAAATAGTATTTTTACAATGTGGCGTGTGCCATTAACAAATGGCCCCTGGGCCACACTTTGGACACCCCTGCTCTTAAAGTAAAATTTCCACGCAAAAAAGGTATAAAGCCATGAAGAAAAAGTGAAATGTTTATTTTATTTAAACATCCAAAGTAACTTTTTTCTAACAGTACATGTTATCAGTGTTAACTTCTGTCCCCTCCATTACAAAGCTTCAAAGGGGCCACACGTCCTTTGATTTTTTTAATATGGGGCCCTCGGTTCAAAAAGTTGGCACTTAGTGTTGGGTGTTGAGTACACGGCCAAAGTGGTTCTTGGTCAGAACCGGTTCTTAGTCCTCGGAATCATTTGCCATTGTTTCAAAGGACATCAGAGCGCAACATGCCGCCTCAAATGGTGTCATATTCTCAATTCAACTGAGGATTTCTCCCACATTCCACATTCCACAATCCACATTCCACAATCCACATTCATTCCCTGGGTTTGAGTTGAGGTTGCAAACAGGAAGTCAAATTGCAATTCGAATTGAAGGTAGTCGAGTTGAAATTCCAATGATTTTGGTGTGAATCATGCTTTACATCTTTCATAAACACATTTCTTACATTCACTATTGAGATATTCCATAAACAATTATTTTGTAGTTAATTAAATTAACAGTATGGTAAGTGTTCACATTTGAGTAAATTTTTCTAGGTATAAAAAAAAGTCCTTGGAGCTATCTTGTTAGCATGTTAACTGTTAGCATTTTAGCCACTTTTATAGTCAAGTCATGGCTATTGTTAGTTGGAGCTATCTTACTAGCATGCTGAGTGTTAGCATCTTAGCCCCTTTTGCGGGTACAATATAAAACAAAGTCTTGAATATTCTTACTTTGGGCTATCTGGCCAGCAAATTAACTTTTAGCACTTTTGTAAGTAGGATAAACAACAGCAAGTCCTAGGTATTGCTACTTGGCCCTATCTTGCTAGCATGTTAACTGCGTTAACATTTTAGCCACTTTTATAGGTAAAAGTCATGGCTGTTGTTATTTGGAGTTTGCATGCTGAGTGTTAGCATTTTAGCCACTTTTGCGGGTACCCTATAAAACAAAGTCATGCATATTGTTACCCGAATCTGGCATGCTAACCGTTAGCATTTTAGTCACTTTTGCGAGTACAGTATAAAGCAAAGTCATGGCTATTGTTGGTTGGAGCTATCTTGCTAGCATGCTGAGTGTTAGCATCTTAGCCTCTTTTGCAGGTACGGTATGAAACAAAGTCATGGATATTATTTGAAACAAGCATGCTATCTCTAAGCATTTTAGCCACTTTTGCGAGGACAATATAAAACAAAGTCATGGATATTGTTACTTGAAGCTAGCATGCTAACTGTTACCATTTTAGCCCACTTTTGCGGATACAGTATAAAACAAAGTCGTGGATATTGTTACTTGAAGCTAGCATGCTGAGTGTTAGCATTTTAACCACTTTTGCAGGTACAGTATAAAACAAAGTCATGGATATTATTTGAAACAAGCATGCTATCTCTTAGCATTTTAGCCACTTTTGCGAGGACAATATAAAACAAAGCCATGGATATGGTTACTTCGGGCTATCTGGCTTGCAAGTTAACTTGGCATTTTAGCCACTTTTGTAGGCAAGGTATAAAACAAAAAGATATTGTTACTTGAAGCTAGCATGCTAACTGTTAGCATTTTAGCCCACTTTTGCGGATACAGTATAAAACAAAGTCGTGGATATTGTTACTTGAAGCTAGCATGCTGAGTGTTTGCATTTTAGCCATTTTTGCGGGTATAGTATAAAACAAAGTCATGGATATTATTTGAAATAAGCATGCTATCTCTTAGCATTTTAGCCACTTTTGCGAGGACAATATAAAACAAAGTCATGGATATTGTTACTTGAAGCTAGCATGCTAACTGTTATCATTTTAGCCCACTTTTGCGGGTACAGTATAAAACAAAGTTGTGGATATTGTTACTTGAAGCTAGCATGCTGAGTGTTAGCATTTTAACCACTTTTGCGGGTACAGTATAAAACAAAGTCCATCCATCCATCCATTTTCTACCGCTTATTCCCTTTCGGGGTCGCGGGGGGCGCTGGCGCCTATCTCAAGCATGCTATCTCTTAGCATTTTAGCCACTTGCGAGGACAGTATAAAACAAAGTCATGGATATTGTTACTTCGGGCTATCTGGCTTGCAAGTTAACTTGGCATTTTAGCCACTTTTATAGGCAAGGTATAAAACAAAAAGGTATTGTTACTTGAAGCTAGCATGCTAACTGTTAGCATTTTAGCCACTTTTGCGGGTACAGTGTAAAACAAAGTCATGGATATTATTTGAAGCAAACATGCTATCTCTAAGCATTTTAGCCACTTTTGCGAGGACGGTATAAAACAAAGTCATGGATATTATTTGAAACAAGCATGTTGTCTCTTAGCATTTTAGCTACTTTTGCGAGGACAGTATAAAACAAAGTCATGGATATTGTTACTTCGGGCTAACGGCTAACATGTTAACTGTTAGCATTTAGCCACTTTTGTAGGTACAGTACACAACTAAATGTCATGGATATTGACCTCGGTGCAATCTTGTTTACATTTAACTTTTTAGCCACTTTTGTAGTCATGGATATTGTTACCTGAAGCTAGTATGCTAACTGTTAGCATTTTATCCACTTGTGTAGGTAGCCCCACAGTATAAAACTAAATTTAATAGATATTGTTCATTGGAGCTGTCTGGCCAGCATGTTAACTGTTAGCATTTTAGCCACTTTTGCGGGTACAGTATTAAACAGTCGTAGATATTGTTACTTGAAGCTAGCATGCTAACTCTTAGCATTTGATCCACTTGTGTAGGTAGGCCCACTGTATGAAACAACATGGAATAGATGTTGTTACATGTTAACTGTTAGCATTTTAGCAACTTTTATAGGTACAGTGTACCACAAAAAGTTATGGGTAATGTTATTCAGCACACTCTTGCTAGCATGTTAAATTTGAGCATTTTAACCACTTTTATGGGTAAAAGTCAAGGCTATTGTTACTTGAAGCGATCTCAATACCATGTTAAGTGTTAGCATTTCAGCCACCTTTGCAGGCACAGTATAAAACAGTCAAGGGTATTGTTACTTGAAGCTATCATGCTAAGTGTTAGCATTTTAGCCACTTTTGCGGGTACAGTTTAAAAGTAAATGTAATAGATGTTGTCACTTGGAGCTACGTGGCTATGCTAACTCAACATTTTTGCCACTTTTGTTGACAAAATATAGTCATGGCTATTGTTACTCGGAGCTAGCTATGAGTTAGCATGCTTGAATTGTAGTTTTGTAGGTTTAAGTCATGAATCATTTTGCTTTCAGATAAGTTGTTTTAAAGTGTTGATGAAAACATGAACGTCTTCCTGCTACTTGGCTAAAGTGGAATTTCTCTGACTGGCCGTTATTGGAACTGCACTTGCAATTGCTGTCATTCTAATTGCAATTTAACATCCTGAGGGGTGAAGCCCATTCAATTGCAACTGGATGTTGTTGACATTGTGAAGTCAAATGTTGCAAAAGCCTGTTAGCCTCTGATGCTACGTCTGAAGGTGGATTATGTTTGGTGTAAACGAGGTTCGCACACAACAGTGAAAGGGAACTAAAAGTGCTGAAAATTGGGCTTTTGATCCCCATTTGCCAAACAAGACATGAGACAAGTCATGTTGGACTGGGAAGTATCTGTAAGACATGAGGACATATCACTCCAGTAAAAACCCCAAAAGCAGTCTTTTGCAAATCATTTTCAACTTCTATTCAACTGAATAGACTGCAAAGACAAGATATTTCATGTTCACACTGACAAACTTTCATGAAGTTAGAACTGAATGGCAGCAACACATTGCAAAAAAGGCATTTTTACCAGTGTGTTACATGGCCTTTCCTTTTAACAACACTCGGTAAAGGTTTGGGAACTGAGGAGACACATTTTTGAAGTGGAATTCTTTCCCATTCTTGCTTGATGTACAGCTTAAGTTGTTCAACAGTCTCCTGCCTCATATTTTAGCCTTCACACATTTTCAATGTCTGGATTACAGGCAGGCCAGTCTAGTACCCGCACTCTTTTACTATAAAGCCACGCTGTTGTAACACCTGGCTTGGCATGGTCTTGCTGAAATAAACAGGGGCGTCCATGATAACACCATATACATGTACCTTTCAGCATTAATGGTGCCTTCACAGATGTGTAAGTTAGCCACTAATACACCCCCATACCATCACACATGCTGACTTTTACACCCTGGGACAGTCCCCATGGTTCTTTTCCTCTTCGGTCCACAGTTTCCAGAAACAACTTGAAATGTGGACTCGTCAGACCACAGAACACTTTTCCACTTTGCATCAGTCCATCTTGAGCTCGGGCTCAGCTAAGCGTTTACGGGTGTTGTTGATAAATGGCTTTGGCTTTGCATAGTGGAGTTTTAACTTGCACCTGCAGATGTAGCGACCAACTCTAGTTACTGACAGGGGTTTTACGAAGTGTCCCTGAGCCTGTGTGGTGATATCCTTTACACGCTGACGTGGCTTTTTGATGCCTGAGGGATGGAAGGTGCGTAATATCATGGCTTACGTGCAGTGATTTCTCCACATTCTCTCAACCTTTTTATGGTGAAATCCCTCAATTCCTTGCTATAGCTGCTTGAGAAATGTTGTTCTTCAACAATTTGCTCAGGCATTTGTTGACAAAGTGGTGACCCTCGCCCCGTCCTTGTTTGTGAACGAGTGAGCATTTCACGGAAGTTGCTTTTATAGCCAATCATGGCACCCACCTGATCCCAATTAGCCTGTTCACCTGTGGCATGTTCCAAATAAGAGCGTTCCTCAACTTTCTCACTCTTTTTTGCCACTTGTGCCAGCTTTTTTGAAACATGTAGCAGGCATGAGCTAATATTTGCAAAAAAAATCACAAAGTTTGTCGGTGTGAAGATGAAATATCTTGTCTTTGCAGTCTATTCAATTGAATATAAGTTGAAAAGGATTTGTTGTATTCTCTTTTTATTTAGCGTTTACACAAGGTGACAACTTCAATGCTTTTGTATATACATGTAGATGTACAAAAATAGATAGATTTGTCGTACATAAATAATCATTTTTGGAGCAAATGAAGTGAAACTGGATCATGTTTTATCTCATCTGGATTCCAAATTGATTCATAATCTTCAAAAACATTTTTTTTTTTTTAATAATCCATTTTTAACAAAATGTTTTCTGGCCATCTCCGTGCAAGCAGAGGAAGCTTTTTCTAGAACAGGGGTGTCAAACTCAAATACAGAGTGGGCCAAAATTTAAAACTGAACAAAGCCGCGGGCCAAAGTTGAACAAATTAACCTTTAATAGGGACCCAAATAAGTTTTGCTGTGAATATCGAGCAAGCAAGGCTTATATAACTTTATATGACATGTAAAATCCAGTTTCAAATAATAATATTTAAAAAATATCAATGGAATATCAAATAAAATTTTAATGAAAATGGAATGCCTATTATCTACTTGCAGCGTTCTGAGGTAAACATCAAAAAAAAAAATTCCACAGGCTGATAATACATTTGAAAATAAAATAATAATGAATAAATCAAACATTCAAGCCTTGAAGTAGCAAGAGAATGTGCATGAATAAAACGTTGATTACTTCTCAATTTGCTGAACTAATTTGCTATAACACATAACTTAATGGTGCAAAATCAACTTTCAAAAAACAAACGGAAAATCATCAATGATATATTAAATACAATTTAAATCAATAATATAATGCCTCTTTTCTATTTGCAGACTTCTGAGGAAAATATCAAAATTAACTTTTTCCACAGGCTATTAAATTTGAAAATAAAATAACAATTAATAAATCAACCATTCAGGCCTGACACTGATCTAATGTGATGTGCCCAAGCCAGATACCTGGAGTTAGTGCTGTAAGGAGTTCTGGGTGTTTGTTCCATTGTGTTTATGTTGTGTTACGGTGCGGATGTTCTGCCGAAATGTGTTTGTCAATCTTGTTTTGTGTGGGTTCACAGTGTGGCGCATATTTGTAACAGTGTTAAAGTTGTTTATACGGCCACCCTCGGTGTGAACTGTATGGCTGTTGACCAAGTATGCCTTGCATTCACTTGTGTGTGTGTAAAACCCCGCAAATATTCATGTGACTGGGCCGGAACGCTGTTTGTATGGAGGAAAAGCGGACGTGATGACAGGTTGCAGGGAACGCTAAAGGCAGTGACTTAGAAGCACGCACCCATTATTGTTTTCCGGGTGAAATTTGGGAGAAATTCAGGAGAATGGTTGATTTTCGGGAGGAGCAGTGAACGTTGGGAGTCTCCCGGGAAAAATGGGAGGGTTGGCAAGTATGAGTATTAGCGGTGAATGCGATGTTACAGCGGCACTGTCGATGTCTAATACCGGTGGGCCAGCTCTAATGTTAAATTGATATTGCCTCAAGGGCCAAATAAAATTACACGGCGGGCCAAATTTGGCCCGCGGGCCAGAGTTTGACACCAATGTTCTAAAATCATTACAGCAAATAATACAAGGGTTTTTAACCTTCTTGACTTCGAGGGCCCAACTTTTCAACCAAATACTATAGACCAGGGGTGTCCAAAGTGAGGCCCGGGGGCCATTTGGGGCCCGCAGCTAATTGTTCACCAGCCCGCCACACATTCTGGAAATGCTATTGCAAAAATTTAAAAAAGTGGAATGAGGTGAAATCTAACTAAAAAAAAAGTTGCAATGTTGACACAAAGCTGCGATGCAGGCTGTTTTTTTTTCTTTTGTCTATCTTTATTTTATTTTATTTTTTTTGCCATGGATTATTTTTTTTTTTTACAAAAAATCAATTTTATAATGAATTATTGACCTATTCAATGCTCCAATTATTTCAAATATTTTTATGTGGAAAATATTGCAAATATTGTGTGGTTGCCTTACAAAATCATCAGCATTTTCTTCCACAAGAGAGCATAAAACAAACAAAATCATAGTTCAAACTTAAAAGGCACAGATATATCTGAAGTTGATCTCGTATTATATTACAGAAAATATTAGAGAAGGTTGTCTACAGTCAGTTGTTGCCCTTCTTAGAGGATAATGGTATCACTGAGCTGTTCCAGTTCAGTTTTTAAAGCCCTCCACAGCACAGAGTCAGCGCTTCTAAAAGTTTTTAACGATATCCTCCTGTCAACTGATTTTGGCAAATATGTCGTCCTGGTGCTTTTAGATCTGTCTGCTGCGTTCGACACCGTCGACCATGCCACCTTAAAGGGGAACATTATCACAATTTCAAAAGGGTTAAAAACAATAAAAATCAGTTCCCAGTGGCTTGTTGTATTTTTTGAACTTTTTTTCAAAATTTTACCGGTCTCGGAATATCCCTAAATAAAGCTTTAAAGTGCCTTATTTTCGACTCCCTGCGAAGACACTGGCCATTTTTCTGTGACGTCATACAGTGCTGCCAATGTAAACAAACAATGGGAATACCACAGCAAGATATAGCGACATTAGCTCGGATTCAAACTCGGATTTCAGCGATTTAAGTGATTCAACAGATTAAGCATGTATTGAAACAGATGGTTGGAGTATGAAAATATTGAAGAAGAAACTGAAGCTATTGAGCGAATAGCTATTGACGCTATTCATAGCCATAGCATGGCCGAATAGCTGCGTTAGCATCGCCGGTAAAATGTGCGGACCAAACGATCAGGACTTTCGCATCTTTTGACACTGGAGCAACTTAAATCCGTCGATTGGTAAGTGGTTTTTTTTTCGCATTAAAAGTGGGTGGAAGGAAACGTAATATAGTTGCAAATGCATCTGCAGGTTATCCATACATCTCTGTGCCATGTCTGCTTTAGCACCGCCAGTAAATAGCATGTTAGCATCGATTAGCCTAGCATGTTAGCATCGATTAGCTGGCAGTCAACATCAACAAAACTCACCTTTGTGATTTCGTTGACTATCATTGCAAATGCATCTGCGGGTTATCCATACATCTCTGTGCCATGTCTGCCTTAGCATCGCCGGTCAAATGTGGAGACACTCCGGTACATTCAATGGGGGTCTGGCGGCAGACACTTTCGCATCTTTGGGCCAGTGGTGCAACTTGAATCCCCCCCTGTTAGTGTTGTTACACCCTCCGACAACACACCGTCGAGGCATGATGTCTCCAAGGTTCCAAAAAATAGTCAAACGGAAAATAAGAGAGCTGAGACCTGGTGTTTGTAATGTGTTGAAAATGAAAATGGCAAGTGTGTTACCTCGGCGACGTCACATTCTGACGTCATCGCCTCCAGCCCGATAAACAGAAAGGCGTTTGATTCGCCAAAATTCACCCATTTAGAGTTTGGAAATCGGTTAAAAAAATACATGGTCTTTTTTCTGCACCATCAAGGTATATATTGACGCTTACATAGGTCTGGTGATAATGTTCCCCTTTAAGTGTTGATAGTAAAAAAAATAAAAATAAAAATGCATCACTTTCTGAGTGGGGCACCTTTTGGATCCCAAATATATTTAATGGGATTTTATTGATTGGGATTTTATTGATCTTTTTACTGTGATTACTCAAAAATAATAATTAATTAAAATCAATGGTGTCCAGCATTATTGATGTGTTTAAGTCTCTAATTTCTTCACATTAACATTGCTGTCTGAATGTTTTGGGCAGTGGGGGAAATACTGCATATTTCAGTTTTATTATAAAAACAAAGTTGTCTTTGACAGAAAAGGCATGAAAGGTTTTTTTTTTTTTTTTTTTTTTAACTTTATATCAACCTGAGGTTGATATACTGTAAATATTTGCTGTAAAGGTTAAAAAAAAATAGTAATAATAATTTGACTTGTTTGTAACATTTTATTGACTTAGACCATGGGTGTCAAACTCTGGCCCGCGGGCCAGATTTGGCCCGCGGGCCAGATTTGGCCCGTCGTGTAATTTCATTTGGCCCTTGAGGCAATATCAAACTAAACATTAGAGTTGGCCTGCCGGTACTTTACAGCGGCGATGCCGCTCTAACACCGCTAATCCTCATACTTGCCAACCCTCCCGAGACTCCCGAAGTTCAGTGCCCCTCCTGAAAATATCCCGGGGGAACCATTCTCCCAAATTTCTCCCGATTTCCACCCGGACAACAATATTGTTTGAATGGCACTTCCTTTAGCCTTCTCTACAACCTTGCATCACGTCCGTTTTTCCTACATACAAACATTGTGCCGTCCTAGTCACACAATATAAGCAGATTTTACACACACAAAAGTTAATGCAAGGCATGCTTGATCAGGTCACACTCAGGGTGGCTGAATAAACAATTTTAACGCTGTTACAAATATGCGCCACACTGTGAAGCCACACCAAACAAGAATGACAAACACATTTCGGGAGAACATCCGCACCGTAACACGACATAAACACAACTGAACAAATACTCAGAAACCCTTGCAGCACTGACACTTCTGGGACGCTACAATATATAATTTGATATGCCATTGATATTTTTTAATTATTAATATTATTATGTTTATTTGAAACTCTATTTTGCATGTCACTATAAAGTTATATAAGCCTTGCTTGTTCAATATTCAATGCAAAACTTGTTTGGGTCCCTATTAAAAGGTTAAGTTGTTCAACCTTGGCCCGCGGCTTTGTTCAGTTTAAAATTTTGGCCCGCTCTGTATTTGAGTTTGACACCCCTGACTTAGACCTTTATGGTCCCCAGGAGCCCTAAAGGTAAAAAAAAAAAGAAGAAAAAAGAATCCATATATTTTGTAATGGTTTGAAAATGAAAAATATCAAAATGGCCCCCGCATGCTGTAATTTTTCCGTGTGCAGTGGAAAAAGTTTGGACACCCCTGCTATAGGGGCCCGAGGCCCCTCTTGATTTGAATCATATTTAAGAATGATGTCTAACCTACTTACAGTTTGACGGCAGAAATTGTATCAAATGATATCACCATAAAGATTATCATCAAGTTAGGTCCGGCTGATTACAAAAATAAATACCTATCATAAATACTGCGAAAGAAGGGCCAATAAATAATCAAATATTTTTAAAATAAACAGTCAATAAAATTAAAGTGCAAATAAAAATATCGCTTCACCCATTTAGTTCTAATGTTTTGCACTTAAACTTCTCTCGGACTTTAGCACCAGACTTCTTCTGTTTGTTTGCTATTGTCATTACGGGGACGGCGTGGCGTCACGTCCGTTGTGTCCTGAGCAAGACACTTGACCCTTGCTCCTGATGGGCGCTGGTTAGCGCCTTGCATGGCAGCTCCCTCCATCAGGGTGTGAATGTGTGTGTGAATGTGGAAGTAGTGTCAAAGCGCTTTGAGTACCTTGAAGGTAGAAAAGCGCTATACAAGTACAACCCATTTATTACTGCCACAAGTGGTGGGAAAGTGTATTGCAGCTGACAAACATATTTTGGGGCAGTCCTCTAGGGGACGCTGGGTGTAGGAAGACTGCAATAATACTGTACATTGCCAGATGCCTGCTGACTGGAAGGTGAGGTGCCAAAAGAGTGGGGCCCCTAGTGTTGTGTAAAAAGGTTCTGGTAAACCCAACACCAAGGGCCCCATTTCGTCTTACACTGTCGACCCCCAATATGAGACTGATAACACTGTCCTCATAATCTGAAATTTTAAAAAGCGGGGAAAATATTTTTTTCTCCCTTTTCAGACTAAATTTTGTGGAAATATGTCCCGTGGTTTTTGTGCCGCGCTGCCAACATGTCTGCCTGTCAGGCTTGGCGGAGGTAATAAACAAAGATGTCCATGTCAGGTCAGTCCAGACTGGAGGGCAGCAGTGAACACATGATTGATCCACTCATCAATATGTCATGTACAGTACGTACAGTACATGCAGACCTCAACCAGCAAGTCTTGTCTTCCAAAGCAGACCTTGTCCAACTTGCCTTCTGACTCCTACTTCAACTTGTCTCTCTGCTCAACATTTGATGGGCAAAAGAAGAAAAGCCGATCCACTCACTTAATAAAGAAGTTTCACCAACTGCTGCACAAAAGTTAAGACCAACATTCTAGAAGACTCATATCAAACATTTAGCTACAGTGGAACTTCTAGGCAGGGTCGGGTCAGCCCCTGGCATGAAAACTATTTTTTGTTAATAAGAATCCATTTTTAAAAAAGACCATTCCATGCAACCAGAAGGAGTTTTTCATCCAGTTGTGAAAAAGTTTCATTCTAGCAAATAGTACATTGAATGGTGAATCAATCCTGAAACCAATCGTCACCCAGGAATCGAACTAGGATCCACTCGTTGGGTGCCCAAAGATTAAAACCCCTACTTGCCACGCCCCCTTGTAAGAAAGGCAAAATGGTTGATTCATGCAAACCTGCTCAGTGGCCTAGTGGTTAGTAGTAGGAATGTCAGAGACACATGAAACAAAAACCTCAATGTAGGTCTCACTTAGACCTATATTTCATACACTGACAACCCCCAGCTAAAATCAACAGGAAGTTTTCCATTCCCCTATTCAATATAAAAGCTTCTCTCCATTTGCAATACGTTAGAGCAGGGGTCGGGAACCTTTTTGGCTGAGAGAGCCATGAAAGCCAAATATTTTAAAAATGTATTTCCGTGAGAGCCATTTTAATATTTATAACACCGAATACAACCGGCAGGTTCAAACACTGATGACATCTGTTAAACAGACAAGAAGAAAGGAATTAAACAGAGACAGGATTCAATTTAGCTCAATGAGGAGAAACCCGTGGACCTGTACCCTTGTACAGTGTCGTCCCACGCTCTGACGAGAGAATTCTACGCCTCCTCTTTCATTTGGACTTTCCCGGATTACGACAACTAAATGCATGCGTTTTTACGCAAGACCAACATTTTTAGAGTATAATTAGTCTCTTATTATTTTTAATAACATTGTTATTCTGAAGCTAACCAATAATAAATAAAACACTTTTGACCATTAATGCCATTTCTTGAACAGGTGCGGTAGAAACGGATGGATGGATTAAAATGCATGGGAATGTTTTATATTTTGAACGTTATTTTTAACACTGATTACCAGCGGAATTATTAATTTCTTGTCAGCTAAGATTTATCTGAGAGCCAGGTGCAGTCATCAAAAGAGCCACATCTGGCTCTAGAGCCATAGGTTCCCTACCCCTGCTCTAGAATGATTACCTCCAGATCTATCTGTCAGTTATACGTTTTTATAGGGTTTTTTTAATGTTTTTTTTTCCTAAAAAATATATTTTTTGAAGTGTAATAATTGATGTGAAATAATTGGAGCCTCAAATGGGTCTATAATTCATAACATTGATTTTATTCAATATTATTTTTGAGCATTTGACAGTTTTGGTCAATAATTCATAGCAAAGTTGATTTGAATGTATTATTATTATTTTAATCAAAGACAGTTATTAAATTCCACAAAAATTCTTGGGGATCCAAAAGTGCCCCACTTATAAAAAGGTTAGGCTTTTTTAATATTTTTTTTCATTCAACACTTAAATCTCTATATCAGCCTCATATATATATATATATATATATATATATATATATATATATGTGTCTGTGTGTGTGTGTGTGTGTGTGTGTGTGTGTGTAAATCTATATATGTATATATATGTGTAAATATATATGTAAGTATACATATGATACTATATATACACTATATATAGAGTGTAATTATTTTAATATATGTATTATAACAATCAATAGAATAATTAGTATAATTAGAATTAGTATATAATTAGAAGGTATTTTTTCAATAATTTTCATATTTTTCAAGGTTTTATGTTTGTTTTTTGTCCTTAAATCATTCAATAATTTATAGCAACATTGATTTTGATTCATTATTATTTTTTGAGAAATTATGAAAAAAATGGTGTTATTAAAGTATTAAAGTCAACAATGCAACTTTTCCTTGTTGTATTTCACCTGTTTGCTCTTTTATTCCACTTTTTAATGTTTAAAAAAAATGTTTTAGTATTTTTAGAATGATGTGTTGCGGGCCAGTAAAATATTAGCTGCGGGCCACACTTTGGACGACCTTGCTGTAGAACGGTCAACTCTAGATCTATCCGTCAGTTATATGTCTTTACATTTTTTTTTAAATCTTTTTTTCCCACAAAGTTCTCTTTTTTTAAGTGTAATATCTGATGTGAAGAACAGACCAAATTTGATTGTTTGGATTCATGTTTAAAGAGCAGCCTGCATGGCAGTTTTGTGTTACCACAGTTATTAACGTTGCAACTTTCTTTCGCTACATTTCACATGTTTGCTTTCTTATTCCACTTTTTAATGTATTCTTTGGAATGGGCCGTAAAGAAATGACCCCAGGGCCACACTTTGGACACCCCTGCCGGACACGGCTGATTTACCACCTTTGGGTCAGCGCAGAGTTGGTGCCAGGTCGGGTGAAAAGGGCTTTCATTGATGCAAAAAGAAAAGTTCTTCCTAAAATGCCCTTTTGCCAGAGACAGTGAACAAGTGTGTGGTCTCTCCTCTGCAGCGCCTCTATGCATGCCATACTGTATCTGTCGCTAGTCTCTCCTTTGCACACGTCAGAGGGCACTTTTTGAGATTGTGTGGAATGAACCGTCAATGATTTATT
The DNA here is from genome assembly GCF_033978795.1 of Nerophis ophidion. Taxonomy (NCBI): domain Eukaryota; kingdom Metazoa; phylum Chordata; class Actinopteri; order Syngnathiformes; family Syngnathidae; genus Nerophis; species Nerophis ophidion. The sequence goes on along the minus strand of NC_084630.1, from coordinate 24,494,000 downwards.
GTGTGTGTGTTTGTGTAAATAATGAGGAGGTCAGCTCATCTTCTTTTTGCCCTCATTTACCAGTGGTGGCTTGTCCCCGGCAAGAAGGAAAAGAGGAAACATTCATGTCTACTATGCAAAAGGCAGCAAGGAAGAGAAGGTTGGGGCTGACTTTTCTACTAAATGAAGCTAAAAGACATTGTGTAACTAATAAATCTTCATGTTGCATGCGCCGTCATACACCTGCGCGTGACACATCAACATTAAAGTTCATAATAATTCTCCTGCCTCTGCTTCTGCTTCCTGGATTGCTGTTAACATCACACACAGTGAAGCATTATTTAGAATCTGTTTTTTAAAACTTTTGTTCATTGGATTTTTCACATCTGCAGTCCAGAAATACAAACATATGTCTAATGTTGGTTTTTTTTTACTAATAATTATAAGTTGAACATTACAAGTGAAAGTAATTAGCATTATTGAGAAAAATAATTGATGCTGGTAAAACATGTTGATGCTTAAAAAACCCTGTTTGTGCATACATGTGTATATATATATATATATATATATATATATATATATGTATATATATATATATATATATATATATGTTTAAAGATGAAATCAATTATATATAATATGTTTAATATCTAAAAAAGATGAATTTTACATATGTACACAGTGTATGTGTGTAATCAATCAAATTAATAATATAAGTGGGTATGCATCTAAATTAGATTAAAATGATAAATATTACAAATTAAATCAAAATGTAATACTTTTTTTAAATAAGTGATGGCTTGTTTAAATACAAATTGCTTTCACAAGAAATGGAATTTTGAAATTTCATTTATTATATACAGTACATATAAAATTTAGAAAAATACATATACATCAAATCAAATATATACGTTTATATCAAAACAAATGTAATTTAATCTATTACAATCTTATTGATCTAATATATGTATATATACACACAACTACATATATGTATACATATATATGTATATATACATATGTATGTAAGAATATATATACATATATATGTGTAGGTATATGTACAGTATATATACATATATGTGTATGTATGTACATATGTATATATAAATATGTGTGTATGTATGTATATATACATATACGTGTGTGTGTGTATATATATATATATATATATACATGTGTATGTATGTATATATACACATATATGTGTATGTATGTATATATACATGTGTATATATATACACATACATATATATATATATACATATACGTATGTATGTATATATACATATATATGTGTATGTATGTATAAATACATGTGTATATATGTATATATACATACATATATACAGAGGTGGGTAGAGTAGCCAGAAATTGTACTCAAGTAAGAGTACTGTTACTTTAGAGATTTATTACTCAAGTAAAAGTAAGGAGTAGTCACCCAAATATTTACTTGAGTAAAAGTAAAAAGTATGTTGTGAAAAAAACTACTCAAGTACTGAGTAACTGATGATTACGGCCACATATAATGCACAAAAACATAAAAATAGCAATGAGCAAATTCATAGCCAGGAATATCTCTTAAGCAACTAAAACAATAATGTATATCAAATAATACTACATTAAAATAAAATAAAAATTAAGGCACATTGAGCCACAATAACTTAACAGCACCATAGGCTCAGTAGGCATTGATTGATTGATTGATTGAAACTTGTATTAGTAGATTGCACAGTACAGTAGAAATTCCGTACAATTGACCACTAAATGGTAACACCCCAATACGATTTTTAAAGTTAATCAATTACTTAGTAAATGACCAAGTCGAGGTGATCTACCTCATATATACATACACACACATATCATATACATACACACATATCATATACATACACACACATATAATATATATATACAGATATATATATATATATATACATACATAAATGTATATATACTGTATATAATTTATATTATTTTGCCGTTTTTGTTCACATGTTAAAGGTGTTATAATGAATATACATGCATGTTTAACATAGATTCCTATCTTTCATGAAGACAAGAATATAAGTTGGTGTATTACCTGATTCTGATGACTTGTATTGATTGGAATCAGACAGTATAGTGCTGATAACGTCCGCATTTTCAAATGCAGGAGAAAAAAAAGTTCCTCCTTTTTGTCTAATACCACATGAAAGTCGTTGGTTTTTGGCATCTTATTTGTCCAGCTTCCATATTCATTTTTATACACTTTACAAGAAATACATTGGCGGCAAACTCCGTAGCTTGTTAGCCTGTTTGCTCTGGCTTTCGGAGACTCTTATTTTGTTAGCGCAGGCGCGATGGAGCGGCACTTTTATTGTGAAGACAGGAAATGTGCGATCAGTCTTTAGGCTTTTGACGGGAAGTACGGTTGAACTAAAAAGTGTCTTTTTTCCTTTACACTTTTGATTGATTGATTGATACTTTTATTAGTAGTTTACACAGTACAGTACATATTCCGTACAATTGACCACTAAATGGTAACACCCTAATAAGTTTTTCAACTTTTTTAAGTCGGGTCATGTGACCGCCTGGCTCTGTTTGATTGGTCCAACGTCACCAGTGACTGCATGTGATTGATGAAACGCAGGCATGCGTACATCCTACTTTAAAAAACCAAAACAAACATTAATAGATCGATTAAAAAAAAAAAGTAGCGAATAGCTAGCTGAATGTAGATAAATGGAACAGAGTAAAAGTAGCGTTTCTTCTCTATAAATATACTCAAGTAAAAGTAAAAGTATGTTGCATAAAAACTACTCTTAGTAGTACAATTTATCCCAAAGGTTACTCAAGTAGATGTAACGGAGTATATGTAGCACGTTACTACCCACCTCTGCATATATATGTATATATATATATATATATATATATATATATATATATATATATATATATATATATATATATATATATATATATGTATATATATATATATATATATATATACATATATATATATATATATATATATATATATATATATATATATGTAAAATATTGTTTGATAAAACTTTGTTTGGATTTTCAACTCGATAGAAAAATGCGGTGATTATGATAAAATAATTTAAATTACAAGCCAGCACAGGGGTGTCCAAAAAGCGGGCCAGGGGCCATTTTCGGCCCGCCGCTAGTTTGTTGGCCCTCAACATTTTCTAAAAATGTAATTCCTTCATTATGAATGAGCTAAACCTTAGATTCAACACTTAAAAGGAGTTTAGCATACACTCAATTAGTTTGTGGCATGCCTGCAGAAGAGTAGTCTCACACACACACACACGAACGAAGGGGCGGAGCATGCTGCAGTGAGTGTCCATCACAACAAAGCACACACAGTTTGAGGCTTACATTTGTGTCCCTCTCATGAGTTGTGAGTCCAGGCTTGGGACGGAGAGGAGAGCAGAGGAGAGGAGAGGAGGAGCATGTTTGTGTGCAGAAGATGCTGGAGTGCGCTCGCAGGGTCCTGAGTTCCAAAGTGGTGAAGGAGGATGAGGCTGTGTAACCGAGGGATGATGATGCTGATGACCACGGCGGGGGCTTTCTGCGCCTTCAGCCTCATGACCATCGCCGTGGGCACCGACTACTGGCTGTACTCGCGCGGCATGTGTCGCTCCAAGAACCTGGGGGACAATGAGACGGTCCGGAAGAACGAGGAGGTTCTGACCCACTCGGGCTTGTGGAGGACCTGCTGCACGGAAGGTGAATACTATCAACAACACTCAAGACCACAATATTAGGGATGGCTAATAGCAGCTGCAAAAATGTCTCATGAAAAGACAAATATTTGCTGTAATATTTACAATCAAACTTTTTCACAACAGGTTACAAAAACTCTTTGTCGTTGCATAAAGATGTCCTACAAACATCTTTGTAACAATCACTTCTTATTTAGAACAAACATATATATATATATATATATATATATATATATATATATATATATATATATATATACATAAACATATGTATGTTTATGTATATATATATGTATGTTTATGTATATATATATATACATAAACATATGTATGTTTATGTATATATATATATATACATAAACATATGTATGTTTATGTATATATATATATATATACATAAACATATGTATGTTTATGTATATATATATATATATGGATGTATATATGTATATATTGTATATGTACTGTGTATATTTTATTTATATGTATACATTTTATATTTGATATATATTTGTATATATACATTCATTATATATTTATAGATGATATAAACTATATATATACATATATTTTAAAAAGTATATAGTTTCTTTAATAAAGTATATTTTAAATATATAAATAGTACTATGTATTATGAATAAAGAATATATTATATATTTTTTTATATATTCGATATATATCAAATATATTTGATGTATATATATATACATCAAATATATTAAAATAATATATTATTTATTCATAATAAAAGAGTATATATTAAATATATAAATAGTACTTTATATTATGAATAAAAAATATGTATATTTAAAATATATTTGATGTATATATCATATATATTCAAAATATATCTTTTTTATAATATATATATATTTTATATATATATATATTGTAAATATATGTGATATCTACATATATCACATATATTTAAAATATATGTTTTATTCATAATATATAGTACTATTTATATATTTAAAATATACTATAATTAAAAAACTATACTTTTTTTAAATAAATAAATATATATATATATATATATATATACATACTGTATATATCATCCATACATATATAATGAATACATATCTACAAACATATCAAATATATACATGTAAATAAAATATATCCATACATATGTATATAATATATATATATATATATATATATATATACACACACACACACATACATGTATGTGTACCCCACCTACCGCCCGAATGCAGCTGAGATAGGCTCCAGCCACCCCTGCAACCCCGGAAGGGACAAGCGGTAGAAAATGGATGTCCTTTTTCCTTAAATACATTTTTGAAAAGTATGAATCAATTGGGTTGAATATATATATATATATATATATATATATATATATACATACAGTATATACATATATTTATATATATATATGTATATATATATATATATATATATGTATATATATACCCGGAGTTGGGGCACGATGGCGAGCGCCTGGTGGCCGGGCCTGTCCCCATGGGGCCCGGCCGGGCACAGCCCGAAGAGGCAACGTGGGTCATCCCTCCAATGGGCTCACCACTCATAGGAGGGGCCATAGAGGTCGGGTGTATTGAAGCTGGGCGGCAGCCGAAGGCAGGGCACTTGGCGGTCCAATCCTCGGCTACATACGCTAGCTCTTGGATGTGGAACGTCACCTCACTGGGGGTAAGGAGCCTGAGCTAGTGCGCTAGGTAGAGAAGTTCCTGCTGGATATAGTCGGACTCATCTCGACGCACAGCAAGGGCTCTGGAACCAGTTCTCTCGAGAGGGACTGGACTCTCTTCCACTCTGGCGTTGCCGGCAGTGAGAGGCGATGGGCTGGGGTGGCAATTCTCGTTGCCCTCCGGCTCAAAGCCTGCACGTTGGAATTCAACCCAGTGGACGAGAGGGTAGTCTCCCTCCGCTTTCGGGTGGGGGGACTGGTCCTGACTGTTGTTTGTGCTTACGCACCAAACAGCAGTTCAGAGTACCCACCCTTTTTGGGTACACTTGAGGGAGTACTGGAGAGTGCTCCCCCAGGTGATTCCCTTGTCCTACTGGGGGACTTCAACGCTCATGTTGGCAACGACAGTGAAACCTGGAGAGGCGTGATTGGGAAGAATGGCCGCCCGGATCTAAACCCGAGTGGTGTTTTGTTATTGGACTTTGTGCTCGTCACGGATTGTCCATAACAAACAACATGTTCAAACATATGTGCACTTGGCACCAGGACACCCTAGGCCGCAGTTCCATGATCGACATTGTAGTTGTGTCATCGGGTTTGCGGCCTCATGTTTTGGACACCCGGGTAAAGAGAGGGGCGGAGCTTTCTACCGACCACCACCTGGTGGTGAGTTGGCTGCGATGGTGGGTGAGGATGCTGGACAGACCTGGTAGGCCCAAGCGCATTGTGAGGGTCTGTTGGGAACGTCTGGCAGAGTCTCCTATCAGAGAGAGTTTCAATTCCCACCTCCGGAAGAACTTTGAACATGTCACGAGGGAGGTGCTGGACATTGAGTCCGAGTGGACCATGTTCTGCACCTCTATTGTCGAGGCAGCTGATTGGAGCTGTGGCCGCGAGGTAGTTGGTGCTTGTCAGGGCGGTAATCCCAGAACCCGTTGGTGGACACCAGCTGTGAGGGGTGCCGTCAAGCTGAAGAAGGATTCCTATCGCGTTATTTGGGCTCATAGGACTCCGGAGGCAGTGGATGGGTACCGACGGGGCAAGCGGTGTGCAGCTTTAGCGGTCGCGGAGGCAAAAACTCGGACATGGGAGGAGTTTGCGGAAGCCATGGAAAACGACTTCCGGACGGCTTCGAAGCGATTCTGGACCACCATATGCCGCCTCAGGAAGGGGAAGCAGTGTACTGTCAACACCGTGTATGGTGTGGGTGGTCCTCTGCTGACCTCGACTGCGGATGTTGTGGATTGGTGGAAGGAATACTTCGAAGACCTCCTCAATCCCACCAACACGTCTTCCCATGAGGAAGCGGTACCTGGGGAATCTGTGGTGGGCTCTCCTATTTCTGGGGCTGAGGTTGCTGAGGTAGTTAAAAGTTCCTTGGCGGCAAGCCACCGGGGGTAGATGAGATCCGCCCGGAGTTCCTTAAGGCTCTGGATGCTGTGGGGCTGTCTTGGTTGACAAGACTCTGCAGCATCGCGTGGACATCGGGGGCGGTACCTCTGAATTGGCAGACCGGGGTGGTGGTCCCTCTCTTTAAGAAGGGGGACCGGAGGGTGTGTTCCAACTATCGTGGGATCACACTCCTCAGCCTTCCCGGTAAGGTTTATTCAGGTGTACTGGAGAGGAGGCTACGCCGGATAGTCGAACCTCGGATTCAGGAGGAACAGTGTGGTTTTCGTCCTGGTCGTGGAACTGTGGACCAGCTCTATACTCTCGGCAGGGTTCTTGAGGGTGCATGGGAGTTTGCCCAACCAGTCTGCATGTGCTTTGTGGACTTGGAGAAGACATTCGACCGTGTCCCTCGGGAAGTCCTGTGGGGAGCGCTCAGAGAGTATGGGGTATCGGACTGTCTTATTGTGGCGGTCCGCTCCATGTATGATCAGTGCCAGAGCTTGGTCCACATTGCCGGCAGTAAGTCGGACACATTTCCAGTGAGGGTTGGACTCCGCCAAGGTTGCCCTTCGTCACCGATTCTGTTCATAACTTTTATGGACAGAATTTCTAGGCGCAGCCAAGGCGTTGAGGGGTTCCGGTTTGGTGGCCGCGGGATTAGGTCTCTGCTTTTTGCAGATGATGTGGTCCTGATGGCTTCATCTGGCCGGGACCTTCAGCTCTCACTGGATCGGTTCGCAGCCGAGTGTGAAGCGACCGGAATGAGAATCAGCACCTCCAAGTCCGAGTCCATGGTTTTCGCCCGGAAAAAGGTGTAGTGCCATCTCCGGGTTGGGTAGAAGACCCTGCCCCAAATGGAGGAGTTCAAGTACCTAGGAGTCTTGTTCACGAGTGGGGGAAGAGTGGATCATGAGATCGACAGGCGGATCGGTGCGGCGTCTTCAGTAATGCGGACGTTGTATCGATCCGTTGTGGTGAAGAAGGAGCTGAGCCGGAAGGCAAAGCTCTCAATTTACCGGTCGATCTACGTTCCCATCCTCACCTATGGTCATGAGCTTTGGGTCATGACCGAAAGGATAAGATCCCGGGTACAAGCGGCCGAAATAAGTTTCCTCTGCCGGGTGGCGGGTCTCTCCCTTAGAGATAGGGTGAGAAGCTCTGCCATTCGAGAGGAGCTCAAAGTAAAACCACCGCTCCTCTACATCGAGAGGAGCCAGATGAGGTGGCTCGGGCATCTGGTCAGGATGCCACCCGAACGCCTCCCGAGGGAGGTGTTTAGGGCATGTCCAACCAGTAGGAGGCCACGGGGAAGACCCAGGACACGTTGGGAAGACTATGTCTCCCGGCTGGCCTGGGAACGCCTCGGGATCCCCCGGGAAGAGCTGGACCAAGTGGCTGGGGAAAGGGAAGTCTGGGCTTCCCTGCTTAGGCTGCTGCCCCCGCGACCCGACCTCGGATAAGCGGAAGAAGATGGATATATATAAATATATATATATATATATATCGACACAAATAAAATACTACCGTTACACGGATGCCTTTCTATATGTCCTTGTCATGTTGTTTTGGTAACCATGGCGATGAACTCACCTCATCAATACTGCTTCAATCAGCGCTGCACATCGGGACATATTCGTCAATATATCCCTCGGTGTGTGTGTGTGTATGTGTGTGTGTGTGTGTGTGTGTGTGTGTGTGTGTGTGTGTGTGTGTGTGTGTGTGCGTGTGTGTGTGTGTGTGTGTGTGTGCGTGTGCGCGTGTGCGTGAGTAAATATTGAAATGCGTTCAGAGGGTCAAAGGTTATTGGGAGCAAGACAACTATTAAATATGACCGCCTTTTTGTTGATGAGATGAAATAACATTTAAGCAGAGGAGACATATTAAGTCAACACCACGCTCACATCATTGTTGAAATGGTTGCCATGGTGATGACCATTGCTGCACTTCTCACCTCTTATTTAAAGACAAGAAAAGATTCATTAAAAAACACGAAAGATTATTTAAAGACAAGAAAATATAATTTCAAGAAAAGATGATTTAAAGACGAGAAATGATTAATGACAAGAAAATATTCAAAGACAAGAAAATATTATTTAAAGACAATAAAAGATTATTAAAAGACAAGAAAATAATATTTAAAGACAAAAAATATTATTTAAAAACAAAAAAAGATTAAAGACAAGAAAATATTATTTAAAGAAAAGAAAAGACTATTTAAAGACAGGAAAAAAATATTTAAAGACAAGAAAATATTTATAGACAGGAAAATATCAAAGACAAGAAATTATAATTAAAATACAAGAAATTATTTAAAGACAAGAAAATACTATTTACAGACAAGAAAATATTATTTAAAGACAATAAAAGATTATTAAAAGACAAGAAAAGACTATTTAAAGACAGGAAAAAATTATTTACAGACAAGAAAACATAAATGACAAGAAAATATTATTCAAATACAAGAAATTATTTAAAGAAAAGAAAATAATATTTAAAGACAAGAAAATATTATTTAAAGACAAGAAAATAAAATTTAAAGACAAGAAAATATTGTTTAAAGACAGGAAAAGATTATTTACAGACAAGAAAAGATTATTTAAAGACAAGAAAATATTTACAGACAAGAACATATAAATGACAAGAAAATATTATTCAAATACAAGAAATTATTTAAAGAAAAGAAAATAATATTTAAAGACAACAAAATATTATTTAAAGACAAGAAAATACAATTTAAAGACAAGAAAATATTGTTAAAAGACAGGAAAAGATTATTTACAGACAAGAAAATATTATTTAGAGACAAGAAAATATTATTTAAAGACAAGAAAATATTTTTTAAAGACAAGAAAATATTATTTACAGACAAGAAAATACATTTTAAAGACAAGAAAAGACTATAGAAAGAAAAAGTTTCAACAGTCGACCACTGGGTGTTATTTAAATAGATCCTACATTATAACACACATTTTAATCTTCTATTGGGATAATATACTTTTCTTTCAATGCAAGTATTATGGTGTATATTTACTTGAAAATCTTTTTTTAAATACTAAATGGAGTCAACTTCATGACCATACTAAAATCTTGAAAAAAAAGAATAAAGACACCTTTTAAATCAGACTTTTTACTGATCATGTCTCTATTTATTTCTATTTCATTGATTGCTATAATTACTACTACTATTCTCTCAATGTTATGTTTTTATTCATGCATTATTTATACTTTATCTTTACATATATTTTAAAATGTTTTATACATTTTTATTTTCTTCTTTTTTGTTTAGCCATTATCTCTTAATTATGTTATCTGGTTATTGTAAAGTGTCCTTGGGTTATTTGAAAGGCGCTTATAAATGAAATGTATTAATATGATTAAGATTATTAAAGCTCTCTGTGTTGCCAATCACCTGTGTATTAAATATATTTAATATGAATAATATTTGATTGATTTAGTGCTTGTTGCCATTGTTGACTGTCATACAAGTGTAATAAGAAGTTAACCTCAGCATACTGGGGGATAAAAAAATGGACTAACCGTTAATGATGTGGCGTTCTTCTATGGTCAGCATCACACGTTTCCCTCCTTGCCAGCACCGTGTCCTTCTGTAGTGACGTCATCAAAGACACAATTAGTCCAAAATCATTTGCCAATTTTCTACCTTTTTTTAGTTTGTTTCGAACCCCGAATTCTAACTTATTTTTAAAAGTTTCCTACAGATTACAGCAGTCAGTTTAGATCAGGGGTCGGCAACCCAAAATGTTGAAAGAGCCATATTGGACCAAAATTACAAAAACAAATCTGTCTGGAGCCGCACAAAATTAAAAGCCATATTACATACAGATAGTGTGTCATGAGATATAAATTTAATTAAGAAGACTTAAAGGAAACTAAATGAGCTCAAATATAGCTACAAATGAGGCATAATGTTGCAATATGTACATACAGCTAGCCTAAATAGCATGTTAGCATCGATTAGCTTGCAGTCATGCAGTGACCAAATATGTCTGATTAGCACTCCACACAAGTCAATAACATCAACAAAACTCACCTTTGTGCATTCATGAACAACGTTAAAAGTTTGGTGGACAAAGTGAGACAGAAAAAGAAGTGGCAAAAAACACGTCTTAGAAAGTTGTACATGTAAACAAACCACGGTGAGTTCAAGGACCGCCAAAATTAGTAGGACAAAACGGCGCTCGCCAAATACTGGAATCAGTGAAGCATGCTTAATATAAACAGTGTGCTTTATAACATTTAAGGAGGTTTGTGTCATGTTTGTCCTCCTACAGAAACCATATAAAACAAAAAATATGTTTTTTCCCCTCATCATTTCCTTTTTTCATATATTTTTGAAAAAGCTCCAGCGAGCCACTAGGGCGGCTCTAGAGCCGCGGGTTGCCGACCCCTGCTTTAGATTAACCCAAATATTCCCGCACTCTGCTAATTTTTGTGACCAAGAGCATCAGCCTAGAAACAGTTTGTTCACACTTCATACAACTGCGTAAATATATATGTAACGGTGTAGAAAACAGATGTTCATTATGCTTGATTAAAGGCCTACTGAAATGAGATGTTCTTATTTAAACGGGGATAGCAAGTCCATTCTATGTGTCATACTTGATCATTTCGCGATATTGCCATATTTTTGCTGAAAGGATTTAGTAGAGAACATCCACAATAAAGTTTGCCACTTTTGGTCGCTAATAAAAAAGCCTTGCCTGTACCGGAAGTAGCAGACGATGTGCGGGTGACGTCACGGGTCGTGGAGCTCCTCACATCTGGACATTGTTTACAATCATGGCCACCAGCAGCGAGAGCGATTCGGACCGAGAAAGCGACGATTTCCCCATTAATTTGAGCGTGGATGAAAGATTCGCGAATGAGGAAAGTGAGAGTGAAGGACTAGAAAAGGAAAAAAAAAAGACAAGGGCAGTGGGAGTGATTCAGATGTTATTAGACACATTTATTAGGATAATTCTGGGAAATCCCTTATCTGCTAATTGTGTACGACCATATATTCTCACTAAAATATATGGTCGTACCTGAAAGTCGGAGGGATGTGGCCACGGGTGTGGAGACCGCCAGTGTCTCTGAGGGAAGCCACGTTTCTCGACAAGGCGAAGCGCAGGCAGCAGTTGGGGCCGGGCTGAGATTTTTTTTTTTCCCCCTCCTCCACGGTTGAAGCATCCCACGTTCTGGGTCGGCCGGTCTGAGGAGGCAAGAGAGTCCGCAGCTGCCTCTTTGGCAGGTGCAGGAGGAACGACGCAAGCTCTCCGCTCATGTGTACGGTAAGAGCCGACTTATTACCACAATTTTCTCACCGAAACCTGCCAGTTGACATGTGGTAAGGAACCATGTTCACTTGACCGCTCTGTTCCATAGTAAAGCTTCACCGTCATCTTTCGGGAATGTAAACACCGGCTGTGTTTGTGCAGCTAAAGGCGGCCGCAATACACCGCTTCACAACTACATCTTTCTTCTTTGACATCCCTATTATTAATTGAATAAATTGCAAAATATTCAGCAAGACAGATGTCCAGAATACTGTGTAAGTATGTAATGAAAAGAGACAACTTGTAGCTGTGAACGGCGCTGGACCAAAATGTCCTCTACAATGCGTGACGTCACGAGCACGTGTCATCATATTGCGACGTTTTAGCATGATACTTCCACGTGAAATTTAAAATTGTAATTTAGTAAAGTAAAACGGCCGTATTGGCATGTGTTTTAATGTTAATATTTCATCATTGATATATAACAGGGGTCAGGAACCTTTTTGGCTGAGAGAGCCATGGAAGCCAAATATTTTAAAATGTATTTCCGTGAGAGCCATATAATGTTTTTTAAACATTGAATACAACTAAATGTGTGCATTTTTATGTAAAACCAACATTAGGGTATTACACGTATGTTTTTTTTTTTTAATAACGTGTATTCTGAAGCTAACTAATAATGTATAAAATACTTCTTACCATTCTTGACTTCTTGAACAGGTGCGGTAGAACAGTCTTTTTCAACCACTGTGCGGTGAGATACAGTCTGGTGTGCCGTGGGAGATGATCTAATGCTTAAAACATAAATAAACAAAAGGTGAGTGCCCCTAAGAAAAGGCATTAAAGCTTAGGGAAGGCTATGCAGAGCAAAACTAAAAATGAACTGGCTACAAATTAAACAAAAAAACAGAATGCTGGACGACAGCAAAGACTTACTGTGGAGCAAAGACAATGTACATCCGAACATGACATGACAATCGACAATGTCCCCACAAAGAAGGATAAAAACGACTGAAATATTCTTGATGGATAAAACAAAGTAGATGCGGGAAGTAGCGCTCAAAGGAAGACATGAAACTGCTAAAGGAAAATACCAAAAAAAGAGAAAAAGCAACCAAAATAGGAGCGCAAGACAATAACTAAAACACTACACACAAGAAAACAGCAAACAACTCAAAATAAGTCACGGCGTGATGTGACAGGTGGTGACAGTACACCTACTTTGAGACAAGAGCTATAGTCATGCATGCTTGCTTATGCTTTAAAGTCATATCCAACAATTGTGACGACGACTTTTTACTGTCAACTGAGTTTCGTTTTTAATAAATTTCTGCTGGTGGTGTGCCTCCGGATTTTTTAAACTCAAAAAATGTGCGTTGGCTCAAAAAAGGTTGAAAAACACTGCGGTAGGAAACGGATGGAGGGATAAAATTGCATGAGAATTTTTTGCATTATGAATGTTATTTTGAACACTGATTACCAGTGGAATTATTAATTACTTATTGTGTTCAGCAATGTAAAATAAGATTAATCTGAGAGCCAGCTGCAGTCATCAAAAGAGCCACATCTGGCTCTCGAGCAGGGGTAGGGAACCTATGGCTCTAGAGCCAGATGTGGCTCTTTTGATGACTGCACCTGGCTCTCAGGTAAATCTTAGCTGACGTTGCTTAACACGATAAGTAATGAATAATTCCGCTGGTAATCAGTGTAAAAAAATAACGTTCAAAATATAAAACATTCTCATGCATTTGAATCCATCCATCCTTTTCTATTGCACCTGTTCAAGAAGTTGCATTATTGCTCAAAAGTATTTTATTTATTATTGGTTAGCTTCGGAATAGAATAACAATGTTATTGAAAAGAATAACAGATGCACGCATTTTTTTGTAGTAATCAGGGAAAGTCCAAATAAAAGATGAGGCCTTGAATTCTCTTGTTTCACCTCATTGAGCTAAATTGAATCCTGTCTCTGTTTAATTCATTGCTTCTTGTCTGTTTAATAGATGTCATCAGTGTTTGAACCTGACAGTTGTACCCAGTGTTAAAAATATTATATGGCTCTCACAGAAATACATTTTGAAATATTTGGCTTTAATGTCTCTCTCGGTCAAAAAGGTTCCTGACCCCTGCTCTAGAGCCATAGGTTCCCTACCCCTTTCAGTAGGCCTTCAAATGTTGCAACAGCGCCTGTTGCTGGCGAGAAGTGGTATGGACTTAACCTGCAGGAAGTGCTCACAACTGCCTTCCAAGTGGTGAGACACCTTTTTGATTGATTACTAATTAGTGAATATTTATATTTTGATTAGTAATTTGTAACGTACACATAAAAAGGTTCGCTAATTGCTATTGACCAAAACTGTATCTTAGAGTGATATTTTGAAGACAATAACACACTTTTACAGTGTAAACTAATTGGTGATTGTTGATGTGTTATGTATAGAATCCCGTGACCCAAGTGGACTCTCAGTCTCACAATTGTCACTGTTTTGCAGGTAATATTATATTTCATGCCGCTGTGATTGTTTAGTTGTCCTCATGATGCTAATGCTAGCTTGGCTAGGCCGCATGGTTTGAAACGGCCAATTTGGATGCGAGGTGCGTTCAGGGACATCCTGTGAAATGTAGTGACTTTAGTGATTTACTGTGTATTTTGCATATTAAAAAAATGGGGATTATTGTAAATTTAAGTATGCCAATATCAGTATGGGTGAAACCAACTGAGAAATGAATATGATAATTAGTATGAAGATTTGGTGTAAACACTATAACAGAGGTCGGCAACCCACGGCTCTTTAGCGCCGCTCTAGTGGCTCTCTGGAGCTTTTTCAAAAATATATGAAAAATGGAAATGCTGAGGGGAAAAAAAACATATTTTTTGTTTTAATTTGGTTTCTGTAGGACATGGGTGTCAAACTCTGGCCCGCGGGCCAAATATGGCCCGCCGTGTACTTTCATTTGGCCCTTGAGGCAATATCAAATTAACATTAGAGCTGGCCGGCCGCTTTAACGCCACATTCACCGCTAATACTCGTCAACCGTCCCGATTTTCCCGGGAGACTCCCGAAGTTCAGTGCCCCACCCGAATTTCTCCCGATTTCCCCCCGGACAACAATCTTGGGGGTGGGCCCTAAAAACACTGCCTTTGGCGTTCTCTACAATCTGTCGCCACGTCCGCTTTTACTCCATACAAACAGCGTGCTGGCCCAGTCACATTATATATGCAACTTATACACACAAACAAGTGAATGCAATTCATACTTGGTCAACAGCCATACAGGTCACACTGAGGGTGGCCGTATAAACAACTTTAACACTGTTACAAATATGTGCCACACTGTGAACCCACACCAAACAAGAATGACAAGCAATTTGGGAGAACATCCACACTGTAACACAATAGAACAAATACCCAAAACCACTTGCGGCACTAACTCTTTCAGGACGCTACAATATACACCCCCGTTACCACTTAAAATGTTTTTATTTGATATGCCATTGATATTTTTTAATTATTATTATTTGAAATTTGATTTTGCATGTCACTATAAATGCATTGCATTATATAAGCCTTGCCTGTTCCATATTCAATGCAAAACTTGTTTGGGTCCCTATTAAAAGGTTCATTTGTTCAACCTTGGCCCAGGGCTTTGTTCGGTTTTAAAACTTTGGCCCACTCTGTATTTGAGTTTGACACCCCTGCTGTAGGAGGACAAACATGACACAAACCTCCCTAATTGCTATAAAGCACACTGTTTATATTAAAAATGCTTCACTGATTCCAGTATTTGGCGAGCGCCGTTTTGCCCTACTAATTTTGCCAGTCCTTGAACTCACCGTGGTTTGTTTACATCAGGGGTCACCAACGCGGTGCCCGCGGGCACCAGGTCGGCCGTAAGGACCAGATGAGTCGCCTGCTGGCCTGTTCTAAAAATAGCTCAAATAGCAGCACTTACCAGTGAGCTGCCTCTATATTTTACATTTTATTTATTTACTAGCAAGCTGGTCTCGCTTTGCTCGACATTTTTAATTCTAAGAGAGACAAAACTCAAATAGAATACACACATTTTCACAACCATTTAACATAATTGCAGTATCTGAAACTTGGATTAACAGTGAAAACGTGTCAGATTTTCACTGGATGGTTATGACTTTATTAATATAAATAGACAAAACAAGGGGGGTGGAGGGGTGGCAATCTATCTATGTATGTGGATAGCACCTTGAGATTCAAACGTCTGGATGATATGACAACTGTGGTTGATAACCTACTTGAATGTCTAACGGTTGAAATTTGTATGGAAAAAAGTAGAAATGTCATTATTAGTTGTGTATACAGATCACCAGGTGCAAGCATTGCACATTTTACAGATTGGATGGAATGCCTGTTTTCAAAGAAAAGTAATGTTAATAAAGCTGTCTTCATTTGTGGAGACTTTAATATCGACCTTTTAAATCCCAGTAAAAATAACGATATAGTTAATTTCATTGACACAATGTACAGTATAAGTTTATATCCCAAAATCACCAGACCTAGTCGAATTTCATCCCACTCTGCCACTCTAATCGACAACATATTTACCAACGATATTGAAAATAAGACCGTAAGTGGGCTATTGATCAAAGATATCACTGACCACCTCCCAGTTTTTCTGATATTTGATGGTAACTACAGGACAAAAAATTAGAAAAGCCAACCCAATACAGAAGAACGAGATCAGAGGAATCCATTAGTTCATTTAAACATGATTTACTGGAGCAGAATTGGGATGTAATTTATGAAGATGGTGATGTTAATAGTGCTTACAATATATTTTTGAGAATATTTAGGTCATTATATGATAAAAAATTGCCCAATAAAAGAATGCATCAGCAAAAGAAAGCATGCTAATTGTCCTTGGATCACAAAGGGATTGCAAAATGCTTGCAAAAAAGAAAAACACTCTTTACAGGGAATTTATAAGATTGAAAACAAAAGAAGCAGAAAATAAATATAAAAAATATAAAAACAAGTTAACTAATATTATGAGGTCAAATAAGAGGGATTATTATAAGAAATTACTAGATGATAATAAAAATAATATCAAAGGAATATGGAATTTATTAAACAGTATTATAAGAAACAGTACCTCTTCAAATAACTATCCAACGTATTTCATGAATGATGGTAAAGAAAATGATAACATTGAAGATGTAGCTAAGGCCTTCAATAAATTCTTTGTAAGTATTGGACCCGAATTTGCAGCAAAAATCCCAGATCCACGGACAACTGGTAAAAATATGGAGGGATTGTTGGAGTTAAATCTCAATTCTATGTTTTTAAATGGAGTGGGTGAAGAAGAAGTGTTGGATATTGTAAACAAATGTAAGAACAAAATGTCCACAGACTGCAATGACATTAGTATGGCATTGGTGAAAAATGTCATTACAGGAATATCAAAACCATTAACATATATCTGTAATCTGTCATTTCAAACCGGCACATTTCCGAAAGAAATGAAACTAGCTAAAGTTATACCTCTGTTTAAAACTCGGAGCAAACACCACTTCACAAACTATAGACCCGTCTCTTTACTTCCACAATTCCCTAAAATATTGGAAAAACTATTCAATAACAGGTTAGATGCATTTATAGAAAAACATAATTTACTCCCTGACTGTCAATATGGGTTTAGATCAAACAGATCTACATCAATGGCAATCATTGAAACAATAGAGGAAATCACAAATGCCATGGACAAGAAACAATATGCAATGGGAATATTTATTGATCTAAAACAAGCATTTGACAAAATTAACCATGATATATTAATCAATGAAATGAAAAAGTGTGGAATCAGGGGAGTTGTACTAGACTGGCTTAAAAGTTACTTAAATAAGAGACAACAGTTTGTGAAGTTGGGGAATTGCTGTTCATCGTGTTTGGACATTGCTTGTGGTGTCCCCCAGGGGTCAGTGTTGGGGCCAAAATTGTTCATCCTGTATATAAATGATATCTGTAAAGTGTCTACAAAATTGAAATTAGTGTTATTTGCTGATGACACTAATATTTTTTGTTCAGGGGATGATTTAAATCAATTACAGGAAGTCATTATGGAAGAAATGAGTAAACTAAAAGCTTGGTTTGACTATAATAAATTGTCATTAAACCTAACTAAGACTAAGTTAATGCTGTTTGGAAAGAGGACACGTGAAACAAGGGTACAGATACAAATAGATGGGGTGGATATTGAAAGGGTTTTTGAAATAAAATTCCTTGGAGTTACAATTGATTATCAAATTAACTGGAAACCACATATAAAACATGTACAGTCCAAGCTGTCAAGAAGCCTCTCAGTAATAAATAAAGCAAAGCAGGTTCTAGATCACAAATCACTCCACATTCTCTACTGTTCATTAGTTTTACCATATTCAACCTACTGTGTGGAAGTCCGGGCGAATAATTATAAAAGCTCATTAAACTCAATAACTATACTTCAGAAAAGAGCTGTACGCATCATCAACAAGGTTGGATATCTGGACCATACTCATTCACTATTTTTACAGTCAAAAATATTGAAATTTAATTATATTATTTTGTATCAAACTGCACAAATAATGTATAAAGCCAAAATAAATAAACTCCCAGGAAGCATTCAAAAATTGTTCAGCACACGAGAGGGGGATTATAATTTAAGGGGAAATTTTAATTTCAAACGACCATCAAAAGTTTTTTTTATTTCAATCTGTGGAGTGAAACTATGGAATGGTTTGAATGTGGAGTTAAAGCAATGTCCAAACATAAACCAGTTTAAAAAGAAGTTTAGGTACATGGTATTCCAGAGGTACAGACATGAAGAAGGGCTTTGATATTGGGTTTCTTGTGTTACAAAAGAGTTAGGGGCTGCCCATTGAGGCACTGGTACTGCTGTTTTTTTGTTTTTTTTTTCATGATACTATTTCCATGAGCACTTGTGGTAACGGTGTGGCTATGTATGTATGTATATATTTATCATTTATTTATATACAAGTTCGTTAAGTTTGTACATAGAGTGAACAAGGAAGTTCGAGCTCAGAGTAATTTATGATTTAAAGAAAAGGGGTGGGATTAAATAAGTGTATACTTCTTCTCACCCCTTTTCAAATATGTAAAAAAAAAAAAAAAAGTCGAATGCACATTTGTTTTTTTTGTTTTTTTTATTCTCCATTGTTTTCATTTTTTTATAATAGCAGTTAAGGCTATAGCACTGTATTGGATCATGCTTGCTCTTGTTTGTTTTGTTTTTTTGCATATTTGAAATAAAAATATATCAATCAATAAAAAAAATATATCAATTTGAAAATCCAAGAAAATGTTTTAAAGACTTGGTCTTCACTTATTTAATTAAATTCATTTATTTTTTTACTTCGCTTCTTATAACTTTCAGAAAGACAATTTTAGAGGAAAAATACAATCTTAAAAATGATTTTAGGATTTTTAAACACATATACCTTTTTACCTTTTAAATTCCATCCTCTTCCTTCCTGACAATTTAAATCAATGTTGAAGTAAATTCATTTTTTTTATTGTAAAGAATG
Organism: Nerophis ophidion; assembly: GCF_033978795.1. Classification (NCBI taxonomy): domain Eukaryota; kingdom Metazoa; phylum Chordata; class Actinopteri; order Syngnathiformes; family Syngnathidae; genus Nerophis; species Nerophis ophidion. The sequence continues at coordinate 24,474,390 of NC_084630.1, read as the reverse complement.
ATAATTACATTTCAATTTAATTCTTCATCTTATCTTCTGTTTTTTCGACAAAGAATATTTGTGAAATGTTTCTTCAAACTTATGATTAAAATTCAAAAAAATTATTCTGGAAAATCTAGAAAATCTGTAGAATCAAATTTAAATCTTATTTCAAAGTCTTTTGAATTTCTTTTAAAATTTTTGTTCTGGAAAATCTAGAAGAAAAAATGATTTGTCTTTGTATATATGTAATATAGCTTGGTCCAATTTGTTATATATTCTAACAAAGTGCAGATTGGATTTCATCCTATTTGAAACATGACATCAAAATTCTAAAATTCATCTTAATCAGGAAAAAATACTAATGATGTTACAATTTTTTTTTTTTTTTTTTCAAAAAGATTTGAATGAGCTATTTTTATTAATAATAACATAGAGTTAAAGGTAAATTGAGTAAATTAGCTATTTCTGGCAATTTATTTAAGTGTGTATCAAACTGGTAACCCTTCGCATTAATCAGTTCCCAAGAAGTAGCTCTTGGTTTCAAAAAGGTTAGTGACCCCTGGTTTGCATGTACAACTTTCTCCGACTTTCTAGGACGTGTTTTATGCCACTTCTTTTTCTGTCACATTTTGTCCACCAAACTTATAACGTTGTGCATGAATGCACAAAGGTGAGTTTTGTTGATGTTATTGACTTGTGTGGAGTGTTAGTCAGACATATTTGGTCACTGCATGACTGCAAGCTAATCGATGCTAACATGCTATTCAGGCTAGCTGTAGAATAGAATAGAATAGAATAGAAAATAGTTTTATTGTCATTATTGCAATGAAGAGGTTCAAAGAACAACAAAATTGGAGCAGATCCCCTAAGGTTCATATACAATATGGTAATATAAATAGTAAAAAAAAGTTAGAGATGTATCTATGTATATGTATATATATCCACACAGATGCATATATGCATGCATATGAATATATATACACACATACATATAACATTATTGCACATTGTATTCCGAAAAAATAGAAAAAAAATGTAAACATTACACATGAGGACATGATGGACATATTGTGCTCACTCAGTGCCTGTTTAATGCTACTATGGCTCTTGGGTAAAAGCTGTTTTTTAGTCTATTGGTGCTCGCTTTTAGCACCCTGTAGCGTCTGCCTGAGGGTAGTAGTTCCAGGTGGCTGTGCCCAGGGTGGAACGGGTCTTTCAGGATGCTCTGTGCTTTCCTGAGACAGCGGGAGGGGGCATACGATGATCTTCTGGGCGGTCTTTATGACTCTCTGGAGCGCCGTTCTGTCTGCGGCCGTGCAGCTGCTGAACCACACACGGATGCAGTAGGTCAGGATGCTCTCAATGGAGCACTGGTAGAAGGACACCAGCAGTTCCTGTGAGAGGTGGTTGTTCCTGAGTATTCTCAGGAAGTGCAGTCTCTGGTATGCCTTCTTGATGGTAGCCGTGGTGTTGGTGCTCCAGGATAGGTCGTTGGCCAGGTGGACTCCCAGGAAGCGGACGTTAGAGACCCTCTCCACACAGTCACCACTGATGATCAGGGGCAGGATGTCCGTTTTTTTTCCTCCTGAAGTCTATGACCAGTTCCTTGGTCTTGGAGGTGTTCAGGGCCAGGTTGTTGACTTTGCACCAATCCGACAGCTTCTCCACCTCATCCCAATATGCAGCCTCGTCTCCCTCCGAGATGAGCCCCACTACGGTGGTGTCATCCGCAAATTTGATGATGGAGTTGCTGGAGTGGGCAGGTGTGCAGTCGTATGTGTAGATGGAGTAGAGAAGGGGGCTCAGCACGCAGCCTTGTGGAGAGCCGGTACTGAGGTACAGGCTCGATGACATGTGGCGACCCAACTGCACCCTCTGGGGGCGGTTGGATAAGAAGTCCTTAATCCACATGCAGATGGAGTTCGATAGACCCAGGTCTGAGAGTTTGGACACCAGTCTATCAAGTATAACGGTGTTAAATGCCGAACTATAATCAGAGGTGTGTAGTAACGCACTACATTTACTCCGTTACATTTCCTTGAGTAACTTTTGGGATTAATTGTACTTCTACGAGTAGTTTTTATGCAACATACTTTTACTTGAGTATATTTATAGAGAAGAAACGCTACTTTTACTCCGTTCCATTTATCTACATTCAGCTCGCTACTCGCTGCTTTTTTTATCGATCTATTAATGTTTGTTTTGGTTAATGACAGAGCTTCAAAGTAGGATGTACGCATGCTTGCGTTTCACCAATCACATGCAGTCACTGGTGACGTTGGACCAATCAAACAGAGCCAGGCGGTCACATGACCCGACTTAAACAAGTTGAAAAATGTATTGGGGTGTTACCATTTAGTGGTCAATTGTACGAATATGTACTGTACTGTGCAATCTACTAATAAAAGTTTCAATCAATCAATCAAAAGTGTAAAGGAAAAAAAGACACGTTTTATTTCAACCGTAGTTCCCGTCAAAAGCCTAAAGACTGATCGCACAGTTCCTGTCTTCACAATAAAAGTGCCGCTCCATCGCGCCTGTGTTAAGAAAATAAGAGTCTCCGAAAGCCAGCGCAAACAAGCTAGCAAACTACGGAGTTTGCCGCCAATGTATTTCTTGTAAAGTGTATAAAAACGAATATGGAAGCTGGACAAATAAGATGCCAAAAACCAATGACTTTCATGTGGTATTAGACAGAAAAGAGGAACTTTTTTTCTCCTCCATTTGAAAACGTGGACGTCTGATTCCAATCAATGCAAGTCATCAGAATCAGGTAATACACCTACTTATATTCTTGTCTTCATGAAAGATGGGAATCTATGTGTTAAACATGGATGTATATTCATTAAAACACCTTCAACATGTGAACAAAAACAGCAAAATAAATAAATATAAATGATATACTGTATATATATATATATATATATATATATATATATATATATATATATATTTACATATATATATGATTTGTGTGTGTATGTATGCTATGTGTGTGTATAAATGATATGTGTGTGTATGTATATATGAGGTAGATCACCTCGACTTTTGTCATTTACTAAGTAATTGATAAACGTTGAAAAACTTATTGGGGTGTTACCATTTAGTGGTCAATTGTACGAAATATGTACTGTACTGCACAATCTACTAATACAAGTTTTAATCAATCAATCAATCAATCAATCAATCAATCAAATCAATGAAAGCCTACTGAGGCTATGGTGTTGTTAAGTTATTGTGGCTCAATGTGCCATTTTTTTATTTTATTTTAATGTACTATTATTTAATATATATTATTGTTTTAGTTGCTTAAGAGATATTCTTGGCTCTGAATTTGCTCATTGCTATTTTTATGTTTTTGTGCATTATTTGTTGCCGTAATCAGGTTACTCATCAGTTACTCAGTACTTGAGTAGTTTTTTCACAACATACTTTTTACTCAAGTAAATATTTGGGTGACTACTCCTTACTTTTACTTAAGTAATAAATCTCTAAAGTAACTGTACTCTTACTTGAGTACAATTTCTGGCTACTCTACCCACCTCTGACTATAATCCACAAAAAGCAGCCGCACGTAGCTCCCCCCCATCCCCGTATGTACATATTGCATCATTATGCCTCATTTGTAGCTATATTTGAGCTCATTTAGTTTCCTTTAAGTCCTCTTAATTAAATTTATATCTCATGACGCACTATCTGTATGTAATACTGTATGTCTTTTACATTTTTGCGGCTCCAGACAGATTTGTTTTTTTATTTTTGGTCCAATATGGCTCTTTCAACATTTTGGGTTGCCGACCCCTGAACTATACGATCACACCCAAATGTTGTTTGTAAAATGAAACTGTGTTTTATTATGTCAAACATCAGAACTGTAAAGCCTTCCAAGTGAGAATCCCGTGACCCAAGTGGACTCACAGTCTCACAATTTGCACTGTTTTGCAGGACACTGTAGTAAAAGAAATTCATAACCCCCCTGGTGCCAGTGATATGTTGAAGCAACTGCAGTGTGGAGCTGCATTTTGCCACATACACTTGTGGACCGTCACATAGAGGCAAAAAAACCCAAACAGAAGGTCAGTCATTGGAAGAATAACCTGCGCTAAAGCGGAGAGATCGATGCTGAAGTCCATCAGACATCCCATTAAGCGTTATGCAAGTCACTATTGAAGGTGTACTGGGTCAAAGTATGTTATGCAATAAAAGATTGGTGTCCAAAGTGCGGCCCCCACATTCTAAATATACTAGTACAAAATTAAACATTAAAATGAGGAATAAAAGAGTGAAGAGCTGAGATGGAAAAAGTTGCAATGTTGACTCTAAAAACACAAAGGCTGAGGTTTCTTGCTCTATGACTCATTGCAAAAAAAATAAAATAATTCAAATCAATTTTCTTATGAGTCATCGACCAATTGAAGGCTTCAATTACTTCGCATCAAAACATTTACTTTCAAATATTTTTTGTGGGGAAATTTATTTTCAGTATTTGCCGTATAAAAACCAAATGTTTATTATTTTTTCGACAAAAAGGGCTTGAAACACACAAAAAAAACATTACAAAAAATCATAAATACAATTTGAAATTGATCAAGAGTTTTAAGCATTGAAATAAAAAAGAATTAAAAATTCCATACATGACTTATTTTTACCACTTTTTTTGAGTGGGTCTTTTTGGGTCAGGAGACTTTTAGAGCAATTTTATTTTGAAACTGTCAGTGCTTCAAAAAATCCTAATAAATCAAAATCCATCCATCCATCCATTTTCTACCGCTTATTCCCTTTTGGGGTCGCGGGGGGCGCTGGCGCCTATCTCAGCTACAATCGGGCGGAAGGCGGGGTACACCCTGGACAAGTCGCCATCTCATCGCAGGGCCAACACAGATAGACAGACAACATTCACACTCACATTCACACACTATCAATGTTGTTAAAAATCATTGACTTGTTTAGGGGCCCTAATACTACATAGCAAATATCCTACAAGTAAATTTTGTCATATTTTCTAATAAAATCACTTCACTTACACACACACACACACACACACACACACACACACACACACACACACACACAAAACTATTGTCCATCCATCCATCCATTTTCTACCGCTTATTCCCTTTCGGGGTCACGGGGGGCGCTGGCGCCTATCTCAGCTACAATCGGGCGGAAGGCGGGGTACACCCTGGACAAGTCGCCACCTCATCGCAGGGCCAACACAGATAGACAGACAACATTCACACTCACATTCACACACTAGGGCCAATTTAGTGTTGCCAATCAACCTATCCCCAGGTGCATGTCTTTGGAAGTGGGAGGAAGCCGGAGTACCCGGAGGGAACCCACGCATTCACGGGGAGAACATGCAAACTTATTGTCAATAACAAAAATAAAACAAGGCATGGAGGGTTTGAGGACAAAACATTTTCCACATTTGAGGCATCCAAAGATGTTTGCTAATGTAGCCTGTTCTGTGATATACTTTAAAGCAGGGGTCACCAACGCGGTGCCCGCGGGGACCAGGTCGCCCGTAAGGACCAGATGAGTCGCCCGCTGGCCTGTTCTAAAAATAGCTCAAATAGCAGCACTTACCAGTGAACTGCCTCTATTTTTTAAATTGTATTTATTTACTAGCAAGCTGGTCTCGCTTTGCTCGACATTTTTAATTCTAAGAGGGACAAAACTCAAATAGAATTTGAAAATCCAGGAAAATATTTAAAAGACTAGGTCTTTACTTGTTTAAATGAAATCATTTAGTTTTTTACTTTGCTTCTTATAACTTTCAGAAAGACAATGTGAGAGAAAAAATACAACCTTAAAAATGATTTTAGGATTTTTAAACACATATACCTTTTTACCTTTTAAATTTCTTTCTCTTCCTTCCTGACAATTTAAATCAATGTTCAAGTATTTTTTTTTTGGTAAAGAATATTAAATACATTTTAATTTAATTCTTCATTTTAGCTTCTGTGTTTTTTTGACATGGAATATTTGTGAAATATTTCTTCAAACTTAGTATGATTATAATTCCCAAAAATTATTATGGCAGATCTAGAAAATCTTCAGAATCAAATTTAAATCTTATTTCAAAGTCTTTTGAATCTCTTTTAAGATTTTTGTTCTGGAAAATGTAGAAGAAATAATGATTTGTCTTTGTTAGAAATATAGCTTGGTCCAATTTGTTATATATTCTAACAAAATGCAGATTGGATTTTAACCTATTTAAAAACATGTCATCAAAATTCTAAAATTAATCTTAATCAGGAAAAATTACTAATGATGTTCCATTAATTATTTTATGAATTTTTTCAAAAGGATTAGAATTAGCTTGTTTTTCTCTTCTTTTTTTCGGTTGAATTTTTAATTTTAAAGAGTCGAAATTGAAGATAAACTATGTTTCAAAATTTAATTTTAATTTTTTTTTATGTTTTCTCCTCTTTTAAACCGTTCAATTAAGTGTTTTTTTCATAATTTATTCTCTACAAAAAACCTTCTGTAAAAGGAAAAAAAAAGTATGACGGAATGACAGACAGAAATACCAATTTTTTTTATTTATAGATTTATTTATTAAGGGTAAATTGAGAAAATTGGCTATTTCTGGCAATTTATTTAAGTGTGTATCAAACTGGTAGCCCTTCACATTAATCACTACCCAAGAAGTAGCTCTTGGTTTCAAAAATGTTCGTGACCCCTGCTTTAAAGCATACAGGCTATACTAGCAAAGATGTTTGCTAGTATAGCCTGTACTGTGGTATACTTTAATCATCAAATGTGTGAATTGTTTTATTCCCTGCAGGAACATTCCGAGGCGTTTGCAAGGACATAGATCATTTTGCAGAGGATGCAGATTACGAGCAGGATGCTGCAGAATATTTGCTACGTGAGTACCACACCAGTGCCATAACAATTTGTGACTCATTGCGGGCGTGGTGCCAGGCGGAACTCTCCGCGGGCCAATGGAAGAATTAGTAGAGATAGCGGGCAGAATGTGAAGGACAAGCTGGACCAGGCTGATGTCCTCACGCTGCTGGACTCATTTGACAGAAAGACCAAGTCCTGGCAAACCACTCCACAAGCAATCACCACTCAAACTAATCTCAATTACAGTATCATCTCGTGCGGAGGTATAAAAGCAGCGGTATTTTAGTCAGGTCATTTAAATATTAAAGCCTCTAGACTACTAGGTACTAGCAGCTACACAACAGCTAAGCACATATTAGCACAAAAGCTAGATATTCTTACTAGTAAGTCCGAAGCTGCAGCCATCATGGCGCTGCTTTGTAAGCCACCACACCGTGTGGGGCGGCGGTATGCCTTGTAGTCCATGGGTGCGTGCATTGTCTGTCAGCTTAGAGGTCGCTCCGTTTGGCGTTCTCGGAACAGCGTCAACATATCGAGTGTTTTTGAAAAAGAGGGGAGGGGTTTTTCAGGGCGTCTTTCGCTGCTCTGGTCTCACTGGGGTGTTTACAGCACAGGGAGTCGAATTGTAGACGAGGATTGTTTTTTTGGTTAGGTGAGCAAACACATTCCAAAAGGTGGCTCTCACATAATTTCACAGAGCACAGGGCAAAGCTTATCCGAGATGTTATCCAATTTGCAATTCAATTCCGAGATCACCAAAGTCCGGGTGCTCACAGCTCGGCCCAACACATCCATCGCGATGGGAGAGGGAGGGGAAATGCGTCCGCCTTTGTTCTGAGCTTTAGACTTAGAAAATCTTTATTGTCCCCGAGGGGCAATTTGGTTTGCAGCAGTAGTCATTAAAAACGAGGTACGACAGTAAAATCGAGGTTTAACAGTAAAAACGATGTACAACAGCAAAAACGAGGTACGACAGTAAACACGAGGTTTAACAGTAAAAACGATGTACAACAGCAAAAACGAGGTACGACAGTAAAAACGAGGTTTAACAGTAAAAACGATGTACAACAGCAAAAACAAGGTACGACAGTAAAAACGAGGTACGACAGTAAACACGAGGTTTAACAGTAAAAACGAGGTACGACAGTAAACACGAGGTTTAACAGTAAAAACGAGGTACGACAGTAAACACGAGGTTTAACAGTAAAAACGAGGTAAACCAGCAAAAACGAGGTACGACAGCAAAAACGAGGTTCAACAGTAAAAATTAGGTAGTAAAAACGAGGTTCAACAGTAAAAACGAGGTAGTAAAAACGAGGTACGACAGTAAACACGGGGTTTAACAGTAAAAACGAGGTACAACAGCAAAAACGAGGTACGAGATTAAAAACGAGGTACGACAGTAAACATGAGGTTTAACAGTAAAAACGAGGTACAACAGCAAAAACGAGGTACGACAGTAAAAACGAGGTTCGACAGTAAAAACGAGGTAGTAAAAACGAGGTAAGACAGTAAAAACGAGGTAGTAAAAACGAGGTTCAACAGTAAAAACGAGGTTCAACAGTAAAAACAAGGTAGTAAAAACGAGGTAGTAAAAACTAGGTAGTAAAAACGAGGTACAACAGCAAAAACAAGTTACAAATACATAAAACATATACAACATACAAACCATTATGAAGGCATTGAACTAAAAACATTTGTAATCCAATAAAAATTACTCATGTGGCATCCCACTAAGGTGACTGCATAGCAGCTAAGCTTGTTTAAGAGCCAGCGTGAGACCTCCATGGTTGAAAGGTGTCTCTCCCTCCCCCTCCCTGAAACCTCCATAGTTGAAAGGTCTCTCTCCCTCCCAGAAACCTCCATGGTTGAAAGGTGTCTCTCCCTCCCAGAAACCTCCATGGTTGAAAGGTGTCTCTCCCTCCCCCTCCCAGAAACCTCCATAGTTGAAAGGTCTCTCTCCCTCCCAGAAACCTCCATGGTTGAAAGGTCTCTCTCCCTCCCAGAAACCTCCATGGTTGAAAGGTCTCTCTCCCTCCCAGAAACCTCCATGGTTGAAAGGTCTCTCTCCCTCCCAGAAACCTCCAAGGTTAAAAGGTGTCTCTCCCTCCCAGAAACCTCCATGGTTGAAAGGTGTCTCTCCCTCCCAGAAACCTCCATGGTTGAAAGGTGTCTCTCCCTCCCAGAAACCTCCATGCTTGAAAGGTGTCTCTCCCTCCCAGAAACCTCCATGGTTGAAATGTGTCTCTCCCTCCCAGAAACCTCCAAGGTTGAAAGGTGTCTCTCCCTCCCAGAAACCTCCATGGTTGAAAGGTGTCTCTCCCTCCCAGAAACCTCCATGTTTGAAAGATGTCTCTCCCTCCCCCTCCCAGAAACCTCCATAGTTGAAAGGTCTCTCTCCCTCCCAGAAACCTCCATGGTTGAAAGGTGTCTCTCCCTCCCAGAAAACTCCATGGTTGAAAGGTGTCTCTCCCTCCCCCTCCCAGAAACCTCCATAGTTGAAAGGTGTCTCTCCCTCCCCCTCCCAGAAACCTCCATAGTTGAAAGGTCTCTCTCCCTCCCAGAAACCTCCATGGTTGAAAGGTGTCCCTCCCTCCCAGAAACCTCCATGGTTGAAAGGTGTCTCTCCCTCCCAGAAACCTTCATAGTTGAAAGGTATCTCTCCCTCCCAGAAACCTCCATGGTTGAAAGGTCTCTCTCCCTCCCAGAAACCTCCATGGTTGAAAGGTCTCTCTCCCTCCCAGAAACCTCCAAGGTTGAAAGGTGTCTCTCCCTCCCAGAAACGTCCATGGTTGAAAGGTGTCTCTCCCTCCCAGAAACCTCCATGCTTGAAAGGTGTCTCTCCCTCCCAGAAACCTCCATGCTTGAAAGGTGTCTCTCCCTCCCAGAAACCTCCATGGTTGAAAGGTGTCTCTCCATCCCAGAAACCTCCATGGTTGAAAGGTGTCTCTCCCTCCCAGAAACCTCCATAGTTGAAAGGTCTCTCTCCCTCCCAGAAACCTCCATGGTTGAAAGGTCTCTCTCCCTCCCAGAAACCTCCAAGGTTGAAAGGTGCCTCTCCCTCCCAGAAACCTCCATGGTTGAAAGGTGTCTCTCCCTCCCAGAAACCTCCATGGTTGAAAGGTGTCTCTCCCTCCCCCTCCTAGAAACCTCCATAGTTGAAAGGTCTCTCTCCCTCCCAGAAACCTCCATGGTTAAAAGGTGTCTCTCCCTCCCAGAAAACTCCATGGTTGAAAGGTGTCTCTCCCTCCCCCTCCCAGAAACCTCCATAGTTGAAAGGTGTCTCTCCCTCCCCCTCCCAGAAACCTCCATGGTTGAAAGGTGTCCCTCCCTCCCAGAAACCTCCATGGTTGAAAGGTGTCTCTCCCTACCAGAAACCTCCATGGTTGACGGGTGTCTCTCCCTCCCAGAAACCTCCATGCTTGAAAGGTGTCTCTCCCTCCCAGAAACCTCCATGGCTGAAAGGTGTGTCTCCCTCCACCTCCCAGAAACCTCCATAGTTGAAAGGTCTCTCTCCCTCCCAGAAACCTCCATGGTTGAAAGGTCTCTCTCCCTCCCAGAAACCTCCATGGTTGAAAGGTGTCTCACCCTCCCAGAAACCTCCATGCTTGAAAGGTGTCTCTCCCTCCCAGAAACCTCCATGGTTGAAAGGTGTCTCTCCCTCCCAGAAACCTCCATGGTTGAAAGGTGTCTCTACCTCCCCCTCCCAGAAACCTCCATAGTTGAAAGGTCTCTCTCCCTCCCAGAAACCTCCATGGTTGAAAGGTCTCTCTCCGTCCCAGAAACCTCCATGGTTGAAAGGTCTCTCTCCCTCCCAGAAACCTCCAAGGTTGAAAGGTGTCTCTCCCTCCCAGAAACCTCCATGGTTGAAAGGTGTCTCTCCCTCCCAGAAACCTCCATGGTTGAAAGGTGTCTCTCCCTCCCAGAAACCTCCAAGGTTGAAAGGTGTCTCTCCCTCCCAGAAACCTCCATGGTTGAAAGGTGTCTCTCCCTCCCAGAAACCTCCATGCTTGAAAGGTGTCTCTCCCTCCCAGAAACCTCCATGGTTGAAAGGTGTCTCTCCCTCCCTATAAACCTCCATGGTTGAAAGGTGTCTCTCCCTCCCAGAAACCTCCATAGTTGAAAGGTCTCTCTCCCTCCCAGAAACCTCCATGGTTGAAAGGTCTCTCTCCCTCTCAGAAACCTCCAAGGTTGAAAGGTGCCTCTCCCTCCCAGAAACCTCCATGGTTGAAAGGTGTATCTCCCTCCCAGAAACCTCCATGGTTGAAAGGTGTCTCTCCCTCCCCCTCCCAGAAACCTCCATAGTTGAAAGGTCTCTCTCCCTCCCAGAAACCTCCATGGTTGAAAGGTATCTCTCCTTCCCCCTCCCAGAAACCTCCATGGTTGAAAGGTGTCTCTCCCTTCCCGTCCCAGAAACCTCCATGGTTGAAAGGTGTCCCTCCCTCCCAGAAACCTCCATGGTTGAAAGGTGTCTCTCCCTCCCAGAAACCTCCATGGTTGACGGGTGTCTCTCCCTCCCAGAAACCTCCATGCTTGAAAGGTGTCTCTCCCTCCCAGAAACCTCCATGGCTGAAAGGTGTCTCTCCCTCCCCCTCCCAGAAACCTCCATAGTTGAAAGGTCTCTCTCCCTCCCAGAAACCTCCGTGGTTGAAAGGTGTCTCTTCCTCCCAGAAACCTCCATGGTTGAAAGGTGTCTCTCCCTCCCAGAAACCTCCATGGTTGAAAGGTGTCTCTCCCTCCCCCTCCCAGAAACCTCCATAGTTGAAAGGTCTCTCTCCCTCCCAGAAACCTCCATGGTTGAAAGGTCTCTCTCCCTCCCAGAAACCTCCATGGTTGAAAGGTGTCTCTCCCTCCCAGAAACCTCCATGGTTGAAAGGTGTCTCTCCCTCCCAGAAACCTCCATAGTTGAAAGGTCTCTCTCCCTCCCAGAAACCTCCATGGTTGAAAGGTGTCTCTCCCTCCCAGAAACCTCCATGGTTGAAAGGTGTCTCTCCCTCCCAGAAACCTCCATGGTTGAAAGGTCTCTCTCCCTCCCAGAAACTTCCAAGGTTGAAAGGTGTCTCTCCCTCCCAGAAACCTCCATGGTTGAAAGGTGTCTCTCCCTCCCAGAAACCTCCATGGTTGAAAGGTGTCTCTCCCTCCCAGAAACCTCCATGCTTGAAAGGTGTCTCTCCCTCCCAGAAACCTCCATGCTTGAAAGGTGTCTCTCCCTCCAAGAAACCTCCATGGTTGAAAGTTGTCTCTCCCTCCCAGAAACCTCCATAGTTGAAAGGTCTCTCTCCCTCCCAGAAACCTCCATGTTTGAAAGGTCTCTCTCCCTCCCAGAAACCTCCAAGGTTGAAAGGTGTCTCTCCCTCCCAGAAACCTCCATGGTTGAAAGGTGTCTCTCCCTCCCAGAAACCTCCATGGTTGAAAGGTGTCTCTCCCTCCCTATAAACCTCCATGGTTGAAAGGTGTCTCTCCCTCCCAGAAACCTCCATAGTTGAAAGGTCTCTCTCCCTCCCAGAAACCTCCATGGTTGAAAGGTCTCTCTCCCTCTCAGAAACCTCCAAGGTTGAAAGGTGCCTCTCCCTCCCAGAAACCTCCATGGTTGAAAGGTGTATCTCCCTCCCAGAAACCTCCATGGTTGAAAGGTGTCTCTCCCTCCCCCTCCCAGAAACCTCCATAGTTGAAAGGTCTCTCTCCCTCCCAGAAACCTCCATGGTTGAAAGGTATCTCTCCTTCCCCCTCCCAGAAACCTCCATGGTTGAAAGGTGTCTCTCCCTTCCCCTCCCAGAAACCTCCATGGTTGAAAGGTGTCCCTCCCTCCCAGAAACCTCCATGGTTGAAAGGTGTCTCTCCCTCCCAGAAACCTCCATGGTTGACGGGTGTCTCTCCCTCCCAGAAACCTCCATGCTTGAAAGGTGTCTCTCCCTCCCAGAAACCTCCATGGCTGAAAGGTGTCTCTCCCTCCCCCTCCCAGAAACCTCCATAGTTGAAAGGTCTCTCTCCCTCCCAGAAACCTCCGTGGTTGAAAGGTGTCTCTTCCTCCCAGAAACCTCCATGGTTGAAAGGTGTCTCTCCCTCCCAGAAACCTCCATGGTTGAAAGGTGTCTCTCCCTCCCCCTCCCAGAAACCTCCATAGTTGAAAGGTCTCTCTCCCTCCCAGAAACCTCCATGGTTGAAAGGTCTCTCTCCCTCCCAGAAACCTCCATGGTTGAAAGGTGTCTCTCCCTCCCAGAAACCTCCATGGTTGAAAGGTGTCTCTCCCTCCCAGAAACCTCCATAGTTGAAAGGTCTCTCTCCCTCCCAGAAACCTCCATGGTTGAAAGGTGTCTCTCCCTCCCAGAAACCTCCATGGTTGAAAGGTGTCTCTCCCTCCCAGAAACCTCCATGGTTGAAAGGTCTCTCTCCCTCCCAGAAACTTCCAAGGTTGAAAGGTGTCTCTCCCTCCCAGAAACCTCCATGGTTGAAAGGTGTCTCTCCCTCCCAGAAACCTCCATGGTTGAAAGGTGTCTCTCCCTCCCAGAAACCTCCATGCTTGAAAGGTGTCTCTCCCTCCCAGAAACCTCCATGCTTGAAAGGTGTCTCTCCCTCCAAGAAACCTCCATGGTTGAAAGTTGTCTCTCCCTCCCAGAAACCTCCATAGTTGAAAGGTCTCTCTCCCTCCCAGAAACCTCCATGTTTGAAAGGTCTCTCTCCCTCCCAGAAACCTCCAAGGTTGAAAGGTGTCTCTCCCTCCCAGAAACCTCCATGGTTGAAAGGTGTCTCTCCCTCCCAGAAACCTCCATGGTTGAAAGGTGTCTCTCCCTCCCAGAAACCTCCATGCTTGAAAGGTGTCTCTCCCTCCCAGAGACCTCCATGGTTGAAAGGTCTCTCTCCCTCCCAGAAACCTCCATGGTAGAAAGGTTTCTCTCCCTCCCAGAAACTTTCATGGTTGAAAGGTGTCTCTCCCTCCCAGAAACCTCCATGCTTGAAAGGTCTCCCTCCCTCCCAGAAACCTCCATGCTTGAAAGGTGTCTCTCCCTCCTAGAAACCTCCATGGTTGAAAGTTATCTTTCCCTCCCAGAAACCTCCATGCTTGAAAGGTGTCTCTCCCTCCCAGAAACCACCATGGTTGAAAGTTATCTTTCCCTCCCAGAAACCTCCATGCTTGAAATGTGTCTCTCACTCCCAGAAACCTCCATGCTTGAAAGGTGTCTCTCCCTCCCAGAAACCTCCATGGTTGAAAGGTGTCTCTCCCTCCCAGAAACCTCCATGGTTGAAAGGTCTCCCTCCCTCCCAGAAACCTCCATGGTTGAAAGTTATCTTTCCCTCCCAGAAACCTCCATGCTTGAAAGGTGTCTCTCCCTCCCAGAAACCACCATGGTTGAAAGGTATCTCTCCCTCCCAGAAACCTCCATGGTTGAAAGGTGTCTCTCCCTCCCAGAAACCTCCATGGTTGAAAGGTGTCTCTCCCTCCCAGAAACCTCCATGGTTGAAAGGTGTCTCTCCCTCCCAGAAACCTCCATGGTTGAAAGGTGTCTCTCCCTCCCAGAAACGTCCATGGTTGAAAGGTGTCTCTCCCTCCCAGAAACCTTCATGGTTGAAAGGTGTTTATCCCTCCCAGAAACGTCCATGGTTGAAAGGTGTTTCTCCCTCCCAGAAACGTCCATGGTTGAAAGGTGTCTCTCCCTCCCAGGCGCCGTGCGAGCATCCAGCCTCTTCCCCATCCTCAGCGTGGGCTTGCTGTTCCTCGGGGGCGTGTGCGTGGCGGCCAGCGAGTTCTACAAGTCCCGCCACAACGTCATCCTGACGGCAGGCATCCTCTTCGTCTCGGCAGGTGGGCCACCTCACTCGCACCCAGACAACGGGCATCACCATGGCAACCGTTTGCTCCTCAGGTCTCAGCAACATCATCGGCATCATCGTGTACATATCGGCCAACTCGGGCGACCCCAGCCAGAGCGACAACAAGAAGAGCTACTCCTACGGCTGGTCCTTCTACTTCGGGGCGCTGTCCTTCGTGCTGGCGGAGATGGTGGGCGTCCTGGCGGTGCATGTCTTCATCGAGAAGCACCGGCAGCTGCGCACCAAAGGCCGGCCCTCCCTCATCAAGCCGGCGCTTCCCCGCAGCTCATCGCAGTACCGCAAGCGCTATTACCATGGCCGGCCCCGCGGGTACAGCAACCGGAGCGACCACAGCACGGCCGAGTCCGCCTCCAACTCCCTCCGGGCGTCCCTGGTGCGGGAGAACTCGCTCTCCAAGGTGCTGGCCCCGCCCAGTTTGCCCACAACGTTGACGGGGAGCTCGGACTTTGTGTTGTACGCGCTGGCCTCGCCTCCGAAGGACGGTAATGTTGACATGTTGGACGGTTTAGCCGCTGACGACACCGGGAACTGTGCCGCAAGCAGGAGAACCACTCCGGTCTGAGAACTGAAAGAAGTCCAAATACTCCATGGCGACTTCAATACGACTTGTAGACCAAAAGATAAAAGAACATTTTGACATCCAGTAGAGTTTTTTTTCCAAAATGAGAGAGAAGCAGAGTGAAGCTGCTGGTCCTCCACATGGAGGACTTGGTTCAGGCATCTGGTCAGGATGCTCCTCCAACGCCTCTAGGCTACCTCAAGTTTGATCCTTTAAAATAAATTGTTTTTTTGTAAATAAGTAGTTTTTCCCCGTTTATGTCCCTATATCAACTAGAGCTCTGTCTGTTTTTTTATGGTTTATGCCCTTTTTTTGGCAGCACAGTGGAACAGGGGTTAGTGCACATGCCTCACAATATGAAGGTCTGAGTAGTCCTGGGTTCGATCCTGGGCTCGGGATCTTTCTGCGTGGAGTTTGCATGTTTTCCCCGTGACTGCGTGGGTTCCCTCCAGGTACTCTGGCTTCCTCCCACCTCCAAAGACATGCACCTGGGGATAGGCTCCTCCCACCTCCAAAGACATGCACCTGGGGATAGGCTCCTCCCACCTCCAAAGACATGCACCTGGGGATAGGCTCCTCCCACCTCCAAAGACATGCATCTGGGGATAGGCTCCTCCCACATCCAAAGACATGCACCTGGGGATAGGCTCCTCCCACCTCCAAGGACATGCACCTGGGGATAGGCCCTCCCACCTCCAAAGACATACACCTGGGGATAGGTTGATTGGCAACACTAAATGGTCCCTAGTGTGTGAATGTTGTCTGTCTAACTGTGTTGGCCCTGCGATGAGGTGGCGACTTGTCCAGGGTGTACCCCGCCTTCTGCCCAGATGCAGCTGAGATAGGCTCCAGCACCCCCCACGGCCCCAAAAGGGACAAGCTGTAGAAAATGAATGGATGGATATGCTCTTTTTGTCAGAACCGTTTTTATGGCAATAAACACAAAATGCAATATTATTCTCTCCCCCCCCCCCACCCCCTCAAAATGGCTAAATGTAATATTTGATGTGAAGTAATTGGAGCTTTAAATAGGCCAATAATTCATAGTATTGATTTTAATTCATAATTATTTTTCAACTACAACAGTCTTACTAAAACTCTTGAGGATCCATAAGGACCTTGTTCATAAAGGTGTTAAGAATAAGTTGTACACTTTTTTTAAGTCTCTGGATCAACTTCAGGTCTACCTGTCGTTTTCTTTTCAAAGTTTTATGCCCTTTGTCAAAACCTGGTTTTGAATGGCAAAAACACAAAATATTCTATGTAATAAAATAAAAGTGGCATATTTAATGTGAAGTAATTGGAGCCTTCAATTTAATTATTCATAACATTATTGTTTCAGCAATTTCTTTAAAGGCCCATTACAATTATTAGTAATCCAAAAGAGCCCCATTCATAAAAGTCTTAAGAATAAGTCAACCTTTTTTTTAATGCTTAATTAAATCTCTAAATAAACTTTAAATCTATCCATCCATCCATTTTCTACCGCTCATCCCATTAAAAGTTTTGATTATTTTTCAGTTTTTTTGTTTCATGCCCTTTTTTTTTGTCGGATAAACTGTATTACATACACAATATACAATATTTTCCACAAAAAATATTTTAAAGTGAAATTTTTGATGTGAACTAATATACGCCTTGAATAGGTCAATAATTAAACAATAATGTTCTATACTGACTTGTCCAGGGTGTACCCCGCCTTCCGCCCGATTGTAGCTGAGATAGGCGCCAGCACCCCCCGCGACCCCGAAAGGAAATAAGCGGGTAGAAAATGGCTGGCTGGCTGTTCTATACTAATTCTTAACAACATTGATTTTGATTCATTATTGCTTTTTGAGTAATGATAGATTTAAAGATTTCATTTCACTTTTTTATGTTTTTTTAATAGTATTTGCAGAATGTGCCACAGCCCGGTAAAAGATTAGAGGCGGGCCACACTTTGGACATCCCTGTATTAACATAGTCAGTAGTGCATGCCTGGTGCTCTCTGCAGATGAGTAAGTACAGCATGTGGTCAATCACAATATATAAAAGTTATGCTCTGTCATTCTAAAAATCAACAAGTATTTAATACTTTGCCAGTTTTGTCGGTTGACTCCCTTACTGTACATAACATTGCAACTGAGAAATATATATTTATAGTTGTTGTAGCATATAAGAAAACATCTTTATTATAATCCCAGAAGAAAGCACTTTGAGTTCATGATTACTTTATGTCAGACCGGGGCAAATGAAGGCCCGGGGGCCACATGGGGCCCATTAGGCTTTTCAAAGTGGCCCGCCGGACATTCCCAAATAATACTTTTAGATGTTTAAGATGTAAAGTGTAGCTGCCATTATGATGTGCACTCATCTTTTATAATGACCTTAGTATAGTCTTCAACTATACTAAGTCATTCAATACTTGGAATATGCAGGTTATACTAGTTACTATGTAATTAATTAGTTACTATGGTCATCTAATTAGTTACTATGGTCATCTAATTAGTTACTTTGGCCAGTATGATTGTAGGTGGGGTTTTTTTTACCCTTCGCGTTCATATTTCACTATGTTGCATTTTGGTTGATTGCAATATATGTTGTCAATATTCAGTGTTTTATCATTCATAGTTAATATTGTAAATCCCATATGCTTTATTTTCAAGTACATTCTAGGTCTCATTCAGTAAGAAAAATGTCAAATTCCATTCCGTTTTTTAAGGCGCTCTGTCATAATGTTTTTAGCTTCCAATCATTATTGTGAGGTTTTGTATGAGTGTTCCTAAAAATAGATATACCAGCCCCCAGACACACCTTTTTTTTAATCTAAATCTGGCCCACCGAGTAAAAATAATTGCCTAGGGCTGCTTTATGTGCACAAATCTTTATTTTATTAATATTTTTATTCTGAATATTTAAAGAAAGACAGTTTTGGACAGCAATAAATCATAACACTAATGCTGTTGTGTTTTACGTCTCTTTATTTTCCAAACAAAAATACTTTCCACTGCTTTCCATACGGGAATTTTGCTGAAAAAAGGTTCAACCTAATCAATATGGAAAATATACTATTTGAATTCATCTTAGGGGGAAAAAAGCGTTATAAAAATATTGTCCATCCAGAGTAAAAGAGAAGAAACAGCGCCCTCTGCTGTGTGGCGAGAGCAGTGCGTGTTGCAAGCCCCCAGCTCTCCCGTCCAAAGGCAAAACCTAGTAACTCACTTCTAGCTGATTTTGAGAAAACAAAGGAAAACCAATCTATCTTGATGCTGTCTTACAAAGATCTACAAAGTCATCAAACGTATAGATGTTTTCTTGAGCTTTCATTTTCTTGCCGATTGAGCCATGGATTGAATCTGCTCTCATGAACGTGTACCCTTTCTCCAAATATTTTATTACAATCTCGGGTGGGCCCCAATCTGTGTTTGCACATTGGGCAAGAGCCCTGTACAGCGTCCAGTTTTTATTTCGACCTCCACAGTTATCTGCCCAAAAGAGTATGCAAGGGGAAGAATCAATAACAATACATTTAATGAAGGGACTTGCGACGTCCTCGTCCAATCTTCCAAATATCCCCTCGTGCCATAATATCACATAATCAGGTCGACCGTCTCATTAAAGACATTAAGGTGACTGACAAAGAAGCTCAGATTGGTCCCTTGAGATACTAGGTTTTTCTGTTGTATCTACGCGGTTATGTGGTAGTTGCTAGGTCCTGCCATGCGCGTAACAGCTTACTTACGGAACAAATTACAATATCGCATACACTAATGTAAAGCATATCACCTAGGAACTCCAAAATTATTATCAGCTCAGCCTTGACCAAAATTGAGTTACTGGGTTTTGCCTTTGGACGGGAGAGCTGCTGGCAGCACTAAAGTTCCAGCAACACTTCCTGGGTTCAGATATCAACATAAGTGAGGTCTTCGGGCTAAATTGGGACCCTACGCAGAATTGTATTTGAACTTCTCATTTGAATATTCCACAGTTAATTCAAGGATTACAGTCTTTGTTAAAGTGAGCAAAACAAAGATCTGATTTTCAACTTTTTTACCTCAAAAAAAAGGCTAAAACACCGTTTGTAAAGTCCTCGGTTCTGCCACATCACCAAGAGGAAATCAAACTTGACTAAATAGAGCAGGGGTGTCAAACTCAAATACAGAGTGGGCCAAAATTTAAAACTGATCGAAGCTGCGGGCCAAGGTTGAACGAATTAACCTTTTAATAGTGACCCAAACAAGTTTTGCATTAAACATTGAACAAGCAAAGCTTATATAACTGTATAGTGACATGCAAAATCGAGTTTCAAATAATAACAATAATAATTGAAAAATATCAATGGCATATCAAATAAAATTATAGTAAAAATTGAATGCCTCTTTTCTATTTGCAGCCCTCTGACGTAAAGATCAAAATAAACTTTTTCAACAGGCTAATAATAAATTTGAAAATAAAATAATAATGAATGAATCAAACATTCAAGCCTTGAAGTAGCAAAAGATATTGCATAAATAAAACGTTAATTCTTGCTCAGTTTGCTGCACTGATTTGCTTTAACACTGAATATGGAACAAGCAACGCGTATATAACTTAATAGTGCAAAATAAACTTTCAAAAAACAAACGAAAAAATATCAATGACATATTAAAGAAAATTTAAATAAAAAAATGAATGCCTCTTTTCTATTTGCAGCCTTCTGAGGTAAATATCAACATTAACTTTTTCCACAGGCTAATACATTTGAAAATAAAATTGTTTTGTTGGTAGCGGGTGGTGTATTTTTTTAGTGTCCCGTAAGAGTTAGTGCTGCAAGGTGTTCTGGGTATTTGTTCTGTTGTGTTTATGTTGTGTTAGGGTGCGGATGTTCTTCCAAAATGTGTTTGTCATTCTTGTTTGGTGTGGGTTCACAGTGTGGCGCATATTTGTAACCATGTTAAAGTTGTTTATACGGCCACCCTCAGTGTGACCTGTATGGCTGTTGACCAAGTATGCGTTGCATTTACTTGTGTGTGTGAAAAGCCGCATATATTACGTGACTCGGCCGGCACGCTGTTTGTAAGGAGGAAAAGCGGATGTGATGACAGGTTGTAGAGGACGCTAAAGGCAGTGCTTTTAAGGCACGCCCCCAATATTGTTGTCTGGGTGGAAATCGGGAGAAATTTGGGAGAATGGTTGCCCGGAAGATTTTCAAGAGGGACACTGAAAAAACGGGAGTCTATCGGGAAAATTGGGAGGGTTGGGAAGTATGAGTAT
This sequence comes from Nerophis ophidion, assembly GCF_033978795.1. Classification (NCBI taxonomy): domain Eukaryota; kingdom Metazoa; phylum Chordata; class Actinopteri; order Syngnathiformes; family Syngnathidae; genus Nerophis; species Nerophis ophidion. The sequence continues at coordinate 24,453,929 of NC_084630.1, read as the reverse complement.
TAGCGATGAATGCGGTGTTACAGCGGCACCGCCGCTGTATAATACCGGCGGGCCAGCTCTAATGTTAATTTGACACTGCCTCAAGGGCCAGATGAAATTACACGGCGGGCCAAATTTGGCCCGCGGGCCAGAGTTTGACACCCATGAAATAGAGGAAGTAAACATCGTAACAGTTTTTACATTTGAGCCCGGGAAAGGGTCATAAACTTTGGCAAGAAGATACCTCCAAACTGAATTGTCCAGTCTTTGACTCTTTGAGGACAGCTTTAATGGACACTATCCTTTTTTACTTCTTTAATCTAAACAAACAAATTGATTAAATTTGTGTAAAAGGTCCAATCAACGTAGAGTGTTTCCTAATGAAGGTATGACATGGGTGTCCAAGATGTGGCCCCAAGATGCAGCTTATTTATTGTCCGACTGCATGTTCTGCAACTATTTTTTTGGATTGGACATTTTCCTTCATCACAGAAAACTGTTTTTTTATTCAAGTACACTGGAACCTCCATTTACAAACCCCTTTATTTGCAAACTTTTCGATTTTCCAAACTTTTCGATGGAGCCCAATGTGTGCGAACACTTCATTTTGTGTCCCGCCTGCAGGCAAAAAGCAGGGTGCCGAATTTTTAGGAGGCGGAGCCTTCCAGGTTACTTGCTGCGCAGTACACTACTAGTCACTTCTCAGCGCTTTAGCGTGCGTGTTTTTTGCTTTATGACAAGTTTTGGCCATTTTGCTAAGTCAATATGAGTCCCAAAAAGACAACAGGCGAGGGAACAAAGGAGGGAATTGCTGTGGAGTTTAAAGACAACTATTTGCAAGTAGTACAATAATGGCGCTCACAAGTATGGAAGAATCAACAAAGCAGGCTTTGTACCACAACAAGTATTAATTGTGATGACACCAGACTTTTCTGGAAAAATATGCCAAAGCAGACTTATTTCACAGCGGAGGAGACGAGCTACTTCTCATTCAGCTGCGCCTCTTTCAAGCGCACACACAACCCCTCCACCCGGTCCTTTGTTCTCTCCCTCTGTCTGTCTGCTCTTTTCTTGTCAGTTCCTACTTTGCTGATGTTATAGTAAGTGAATTTTACATTTTAAATGTTTATTATCGTCACAATATGGTTGTTAAAGTGAAAGATTTTTGTGATTTCTAATTGTTTGTGAGGGCACCAAAGGGACTTCAGCGCGTGTGTGCGTGTGTTGGCAGAGCAGCGCATACATAAGACAGCAGATTGTCGTTCTTTAGGCTTGTTAAAGTGAAAGATTATTGTGATTTCTAATTGTTTGTGAGGGCACCAAAGGGACTTCTGCGTGTGTGCGCATGTTGGCAGAGCAGCGCATACATAAGACAGCAGATTGTCTATGTTTTTGTTTTGGCTTCTTAAAGTGAAAGATTTTTGTGATTTGTAATTCTTTGTGAGGGCACCAAAGGGACTTTTGTGTGTGTGTGTGTGTGTGTGTGTGTGTGTGTGTGTGTGTGTGTGTGTGTGTGTGTGTGTGTGTGTTGGCAGAGCAGCGCATACAGAAGTTCAGCTTGTCGTTGTTTTGGCTTGTTCATAAAAAGATAGTTGTGTTCAAAGTCTACAAACCTTCACTAAAACATGGACTTTCGTCAAGGCTGTTTCCTATGAAGAAAACTGCTCCACTATACGAACTTTTCGATTTACGAACCCTGTTCAAGAACCAATTAGGTTGGTAAATGGAGGTCCCACTGTACATTCCGCTGCTTGAAAGATGTTGAACCTACATTGAAAAAGTTGTGACACCCCTAACCTATGACGACTGTGTTGCGTTTGAGGGCGTCACTCTCAGCTTGGAAAGTGAGACTTCAGATGCTGTTTCAAAGCAGGGATAGTGGCAAGCTGGTGGCGACACAGGTGGCACCTGAGGGGTGCTTTCAACAAGTCACTGGTGCCTTCTCTGACCGTCACCCTTCCATCGCTTTCAAGCATGCCGATCACGTCTGCGGAGGAATCGAACAAAAAAAAAAAAACAAAGAACAGTTTATTCGGACAGGACTTGCTATTTCCGACAAAAGACATTTCTCTCACCCTGGGAATTGATGAAATATTCCGTGGTGAAGGAGTTCCAGTGCTTTTTGTTCTTCAGGCAAGGAGAGTCAAAGTCTTGGCTGATCACGTGGAGGTGCACATGGCTGAGAGAGAAGAGGGGCTTATTTTCTTTCTGACTCAACTCTCATCTTTATCTTTACTTTATTAAGTCTTCGGTCAGTGGTCAACAAAGTAAACAAACAGTTTTACATAAAAAAACAGTTGTACATTCATCATTGTTGATAAATGGCTTTCGCTTTGCATAGTAGAGCTTTAACTTGCACTTACAGATGTAGCGACCAACTTTAGTTACTGACAGTGGTTTTCTGAAGTGTTCCTGAGCCCATGTGGTGATATCCTTTAGAGATTGATGTTGGTTTCCGGCCATGCCGCTTACGTGGAGTGATTTCTCCAGATTCTCTGAACCTTTTGGTGATATTATGGAGCGTAGAGGTTGAAATCCCTACATTTCTTGCAATTGCACTTTGAGAAATGTTGTTCTTAAACTGTCTGACTATTTGCTCCCGCAGTTGAGGATAAAGGGGTGTACCTCGCCCCATCCTTTCTTGTGAAAGACTGAGCATTTTTTGGGAAGCTGTTTTTATACCCAATCATGGCACCCACCTGTTCCCAATTAGCCTGCACACCTGTGGGATGTTCCAAATAAGTGTTTGATGAGCATTCCTCAACTTTATCAGTATTTATTGCCACCTTTCCCAACTTCTTTGTCACGAGTTGCTGGCATCAGTTCCTAAAGTTAATGATTATTTGCAAAATGAAAAACATTTATCAGTTTGAACATCAAATATGTTGTCTTTGTAGCATATTCAACTGAATATAGGTTGAAAAGGATTTGCAAATCATTGTATTCTGTTTATATTTACATCTAACACAATATCCCAACTCATATGGAAACGGGGTTTGTACTTCCATTATTATTTATATCCCACATTTAGTTTGTAATTAACATTGATCATAGTTTTAACTACTGTGTTGATTCAGGTTGAAAGTGTTTCAAGTGTGAATCTTTGCCTGCCACACGAATCGATTCCTGAGGGTAACGATTCTATTCAAAAATAGATTTAAAACCATTCTCGATTTTAATTTAATTTCAATACAGGTTTATGATGAACTACATTCTTCCTTTAAATGGATAAACAGCTCTAATCAATTTCTATATTTCCTAAAAGAAAAATGGTTTTGTTGAATACAATTCTACCCAAACATCAAATAAGACAACAAGAGAAGTATCCCACACTTCTGTTTTTCTAAAGTAATGAGGTGGCGACTTGTCCAGGGTGTACCCCGCCTTCCGCCCGATTGTAGCTGAGATAGGCGCCAGCGCCCTCCGCGACCCCAAAAGGGAATAAACGGTAGAAAATGGATGGGATGGATATATACAGCAGCTATAGATACCATACCAACGTTATTTATAAAGCCCTTTAAAAACAACCACTATTGAAGAACAAAGGGCTGTACGCCACAAAGAAATAGAGGCAAAGGACAAACTAAAAAATAACATTTAAAACAGAAGTAAAATACACATTGAAAAAGCATATACAAATTATCCTAGGAACAATTTGTTAGATAAAAAACAATTAAAAAGTTAAAAACAGTTTAAAGTCTCATTCTGGGTTAAAAGCCAGTGAATAAAAAGGGGCATAAAAATAAATCATCTGCATCTGGGATGGCCGCACTTTTTTCTGCAGGCCAGCTACTTTTCAATGTACCAAGTGGAGGGCATCTACCTCATTCGGGGCGGCATGGCGTAGTGGGTAGAGCGGCCGTGCAAGAAACCTGAGGGTTGCAAGTTCGCATCCCACCTATTGACATCCAAAATCACTGCTGTTGTGTCCTTGGGCAGGACACTTCACCCTTGCCCCCAGTGCCGCTCACACTGGTGAATGAATGATGAATGAATGATTGGTGGTGGTCGGAGGGGCCGTAGGCGCAAACTGGCAGCCACGCTTCCATCAGTCTACCCCAGGGCAGCCGTGGCTACAGATGTAGCTTACCACCACCAGGTGTGAATGAATGATGGGATCCCACTTCTCTGTGAGCGCTTTGAGTATATAACAATAGAAAAGCGCGATATAAATCTAATCCATTATTATTATTATTATTATTCATATATATCATCTATATTCATTTATTTATGAAAGAGAGGTGAACAAGTGAAATGTGTTTGATGATAATACAAGCATGTTAAACATTCCTTTCTTTCATGAAGACAAGAATATAAGTTGGTATGATTGTGATGACTTGCATTGATTGGAATCAGACAGTAGTGATGATAACCTCCACTTTTTCACATGGAGGAGACAAAAAGTCCTTATTTCTTTCCAATACCACATGAAAGTGCTTGCTTTTTGTTTGTCCAGCTTTCACACTCCTTTTTATGCACTTTACAAGAAGTACATTGGCGGCAAACAGGAGCTTGCGAGCGCTAGCTTCCTGAAACCCTTGTTCTGTTAGCGCAGGCTAGAGGAGGCAGAGCTTTTATTGTGAAGACAGGAACCGTGCGGTCAGTCTTTAGGCTTTTGACGGGAGGTATGGTTGAAATAAAAAGAGTTTCTCGCCTTCCTGTCGGTCATTTTTTAAAATATTGATCTAGCAGCCTAACCTAACGTACTCTTTAGGCTTTTGACGGGAGGTACGGTTGAAATAAAAAGTGTTTCTCGCCTTCCTGTCGGTCATTTTTTAAAATATTGATCTAGCAGCCTAACCTAACGTAGTCTTTAGGCTTTTGACGGGAGGTACGGTTGAAATAAAAAGTGTTTCTCGCCTTCCTGTCGGTCATATTTTCTTAACAATCTGGCAGCAGCCAGTGTCATCCCTCAAGACCCTCGGGCGCCGTGAATGACAATCAAGTGACCAAAGTCACGTTTTGGTGAAGATTGATGATTGCTCATTTTTAGGTCGATTTTTTTTAATACCTGACACCCATGCCATTGACTGGTAGCTCGCCATGAAAGTAATGGGCACCCCTGATCTACATCAACAATATTATTTTCCTGAGTGGCTAGACAGGACGGATTATAAAAAAATATATATTTTTGAGTTTTTTCAATAATCGTTACAAATAAGAATCGGGATTATTCTGAATATCAATTTTTTTTCCCCCCACAACTCCAAACCTTACTTCATACTGGGAATGGCGTGGTAGCCACTGCGGAAGTCCAAGGACCTGGCCTGTGGGCACTGTCGCACCATCTGCTCAGCCACGCTGTGCATGTGGCGCAGCAGGCCGCAGTGCTCCTTGCGCAGGGCCTTCAGGCTGACAATGGACACCCACGGCAGGACCAGCCAATGGTAACGCGCCTTGGGGTATTTGTCTTTGATGACCACCACTTGATCGTCCTTGTACACCTACATGAACAATTCAGAGATGATGATGTCACCGTGCCATCAATGGAGTCCTCAAATTGATACATTTCAAAGCGAAAAAAGCACCTGCATGTTGGGGTCCTGCATTGAAGCTTTCAAGCCTTGGCTCCAATGGCCAACACTTTCCTGCAACACATGTACTTGTTTTATGTCTGAGGCACGTAAATAAGACCGCCAGCAAAACGGCGCATCCTGAAAAGACTGTCAGAAAGCAGCCTGAAAACTGTCTGTAAATAATTACCTATGCAACATTTTGAATGAATGAAATAAGTTTATTTGTGTCATAAAATCAACAATCGACCATTTTGTGTGAGCAGTTTAACAGTACAGATGAACATATTTAAAAATCATACACATATACACAGAAAAAGAATGACTGAAAAAGGAGTAGGCTGAAGCCAAACTTATATTTGCCTATCCGATACCATCACTGAAAATTAGATTGCCTGGAACATCGTTAAAAAATTCAATGGGATGAAAGTAATCATTACTATATTTTATATTTTCAATTATTTCACCTTTCAAGGTTTTCTTAAAGCTTAACAAAGAACTACATGTCTTCAGCTCATCACTGAGCTTGTTCCACCATTTAACTCCTAAAACTGAAATACATTTGTATTTTATATTCCTTCTTACTTTACCTATTTGTGGGTTCTTCCGAGGATGTCGTAGTCGTAATTGTTTGTACAGTCCTTTGAGACATTTGTGATTTAGGGCTATATAAATAAACATTGATTGATTGATTGATTGATTGATTTATTTATTTAAAAAAATCAATATCCCCCATAAATGATAGTTTTCTCCTCTTAATTAAAAAGAAGCTAAGAATAAAAGCTGGAAGGCTGTTGTTCTTTACTCCAAACACAATTTCTATTGTTTTTAAAAACAAAATATCTGAAAATTCGAACACATTAGAACTTATAAATAATGGATTGGTATGTTCACAGTAGCACGCTTTGTGTATTATTCTAATGACTCTTATTTTTAAGTTTAACTATCGGCTTTAGGTTTGTCTTATAAACATTCCCCTAAACTTCAACATAATATGTTAAATATGGAAAAATAAAAGAATATAACATATGCAGACATGTCTTATTCAGCATGTATCTTACTGTATACAGAATAGCAATGGATTTTGACCCCACAACCGCCATTACATGTTTTGTAGACCACAAGGAAGTCTTTTAAATGCAGAAAACAAATCGTAATATGACCCCTTTATCGGAAAAAATAGTATTATTCCCAAATAGACACCTGCTACTCTCTGCAGTTGAGGCCACTATACTTAATACAGAATTAATTAGGCATACTTGCCCTTGAACTTGCCATAGTGATTAGGTTGTAACTAATTACCAAAAATAACTGGTAAAATAAGGCACTTGTAAGTATAATTAAAGCGGCAAGCAGCGATGGACGGGACCGAGTATTTATAGCCATCTTTTGTATTTAAGAGGGAATTGCAAACTTCCTGTTGATTTTTGCTGGGGGTTGTCACTATATGAAATACAGGTCTAAGTGAGACCTACATATAGGTTTGTGTTTCATGTTTCTTTGACTTTCCTACTGGGAGTCAGAGGTAGTTTTGTCTGAGCAGGGTGCTGCCCTCTTGAGACTCTAATGTATTGCGAATGGAGAGAAGCTTTTGTATTGAATGGGGAATGGCAAACTTCCTGTTGATTTTAGCTGAGGGTTGTCAGTGTATATAATATACTGAAGATCTAAGTGAGACCTACATAGAGGTTTTGGTTTCATGTGTCTCTGACATTCCTACTCCAAGTTAGAGACAGTTTTGTCTGAGCAGGGTGCCGCCATCTTGAGACGGCAGCAGCGCACCAGCAGCAGAGCTCATAAAATCCAAACCGGAGCAGTAATCAACTTTTAATCAGGAGGGTTCAATCTCTCTCCTGTGCTTATTTGAAGCCGACACGAGAAACGCGCTCAGAGGAGATAATGTTTGAAAAAAGCTGACTGTTTTTACACAACTTTTGTTTTGAAGGGGGAATTGCAAACTTTTTGTTGATTTTTGCTGGGGGTTGTCAGTACATGAAATATAGGTCTAAGTGAGACCTACATAGAGGTTTTTGTTTCATGTGTCTACGACATTCCTACTGCGAGTTAGAGGCAGTTTTGTGTCTGTGTTTTCTTCCTAGGGGGGCGCTAGAGCGCAGTTTTGAGTTTTGGGGTTTGGTTTTTGATTAGATCGCAATTTTCGCCAGTCCTGATGTGTGTGGCCAATTGGTGAGTTTTGAAGCATGTTAAGGGGGTCAAATTACAGCTCAAAGAGGCGGCGGTATAATAATAAAGAATAAAGAATAATAATAAAATGCTAGAAATTCAATAGGGTCCTTTGTCCCAAAGGGACATCGGTCCCTAGTAATAGTTTCTTACACTTCTCACACTGGATAATTCTTCTGTCTGTTTGGCCGCCTTCACACTCGCAGCCTCTTTGTGGGTTTCTTTCTCCGCTGGAGACATCTCTCGTGGTCTTTTGCGGCTTCCGAAAAGCCCCCCGCTGTCTTCCTTGAACTGTACGGTGTAGGGGTGCAGCTCATTGACAATGTAAAGCAACTCTCCGGCCTTCATTTCCCCCTCCTTCCCGCGACCCAACACCTGGGAGCCTATGCAGGTGGGGTTGACGCCCAGCTTTGTTAAAACAATGAGAAGAAAGAAATCCGTGTGAGTTGATTTAGTGATATGCAAACAGCCATTGTCTAGGCCGTACGTTGTTGTCGTCTTACCTGCTTAACACTGACCAGGCATTTGTTGCAGTCGGCTTTCAATTCGACTGGGTGCAAAGGGACAACATTTAAAATGATTACTTCACATGTGAATTTCATTGACATCATGTACAAACCCTGTTTCCATATGAGTTGGGAAATTGTGTTAGATGGGAGACAGGTCTGGACTGCAGGCGGGCCAGGAAAGTACCCGCACTCTTTTTTTACAAAGTCACGCTGTTGTAACACGTGCTGAATGTGGCTTGGCATTGTCTTGCTGAAATAAGCAGGGGCGTCCATGAAAAAGACGGCGCGTAGATGGCAGCATATGTTGTTCAAAAATCTGTATGTACCTTTCAGCATTAATGGTGCCTTCACAGCTGTGTAAGTTACCCATGCCTTGGGCACTAATGCACCCCCATACCATCACAGATGCTGGCTTTTCAACTTTGTGTCGTTAACAATCTGGATGGTTCGCTTCCCCTTTGGTCCGGATGACACCATGTCGAATATTTCCAAAAACAATTTGAAATGTGGACTCGTCAGACCACAGAACACTTTTCCACTTTGCATCAGTCCATCTTAGATGATCTCGGGCCCAGAGAAGCCGGCGGCGCTTCCGGATGTTGTTGATAAATTGCTATCGCTTTGCATAGTAGCGCTTTAACTTGCACTCACAGATGTAGCGACAAACTATATTTAGTGACAGTGGTTTTCTGAAGTGTTCCTGAGCCCATGTGGTGATATCCTTTAGAGATTGATGTCGGTGTTTGATACAGTGCCGTCTGAGGGATCGAAGGTCACGGTCATTCAATGTTGGTTTCCGACAATGCCGCGTACGTGGAGTGAGTTCTCCAGATTCTCTGAACCTTTTGATGATATTATGGAGCGTAGATGTTGAAATCCCTAAATTTCTTGCAATTGCACTTTGAGAAACGTTGTTCTTAAACTGTTTGACTATTTGCTCACGCAGTTGTGGACAAAGGGGTGTACCTCGCCCCATCCTTTCTTGTGAAAGACTGAGCATTTTTGGGAAGCTGTTTTTATACCCAATCATGGCACCCACCTGTTCCCAATTAGCCTTCACGCCTGTGGGATGTTCCAAATAAGTGTTTGATGAGCATTCCACAACTTTATCAGTATTTATTGCCACCTTTTCCAACTTCTTTGTCACGTGTTGCTGGCATCAAATTCTAAAGTTAATTCCGCCCGATTGTAGCTGAGATAGGCGCCAGCGCCCCCCGCGACCCCGAAAGGGAATAAGCGGTAGAAAATGGATGGATGGATGGATGATTGTTTGCAAAAAAGAAAAAATGTTTATCAGTTTGAACATCAAATATGTTGTCTCTGTAGCATATTCAACTGAATATGGGTTGAAAAGGATTTGTAAGTCATTGTATTCCGTTTATATTTACATCTAACACAATTTCCCAACTCATATGGAAACAGGGTTTGTACATTAGGAACTAATACCTATAGTGGTATGCTTCACTCACTAACCGTGTAGCAAAATAAGTCAGTTCAAGTAATACATAATGTTGGATAGAGAGAAACCACAAACCCTTTATGTATTAAATGCAAAATATTGAAATTCAATGATTTTGGAATGTACTACAATTATTCTCAACACAAAAGAAATAAGAGAAAAATCTAATTTAAAACATGTGTATGCATGTACAAAAATTAAGACCTTGAGCATATCAGTATAAGGAATTCAATTATGGAATGGTTTAATAAACAATCTAATAACATGATCCACTTTAAGAGGCTCTTTGGACAAAGTGTTTGCACAAGTACCATAAAGAAGAGTTTAATCAACGTTTCAAACCTTATAGAATTTGAGATATTATTCATCTCAGTATGGGAATTATAACGGACTTAAAGGGGAACATTATCACCAGACCTATGTAAGCGTCGATATATACCTTGATGGTGCAGAAAAAAGACCATATATTTTTTTAACCGATTTTCGAACTCTAAATGGGTGAATTTTGGCGAATTAAACACCTTTCTGTTTACCGCCATTTTCAGTTTCAACACATTACAAACACCGGATCTCAGCTCTGTTATTTTCCGTTTTTTCGACTATTTTTTGGAACCTTGGAGACATCATGCCTCGTTGGTGTGTTGTCGGAGGGTGTAACAACACTAACAGGGAGGGATTCAAGTTGCACCACTGGCCCGAAGATGCGAAAGTGTCTGCCGCCAGACTCCAATTGAATGTGCCAGAGTGTCTCCACATTTTACCGGCGATGACAGAAATGACACAGAGATGTATGGATAACCTGCAGATGCATTTGCAACGATAAATTGTACGAAATCAAAAAGGTGAGTTTTGTTGATGTTGACTTATGTGCTAATCAGACATATTTGGTTGCGGTGTGACTGCCAGCTAATCGATGCTAACATGCTATTTCCCGGCGGTGCTAAAGCAGACATGACACAGAGATGTATGAAAAACCTGCAGATGCATTTGCAACAATAAATTCAACGAAATCACAAAGGTGAGTTTTGTTGATGTTGACTTATGTGCTAATCAGACATATTTGGTTGCGGTGTGACTGCCAGCTAATCGATGGTAAAATACTATGCTAATGGATGCTAACATACTATTTACCGGCGGTGCTAAAGCAGACATGACACAGAGATGTATGAAAAACCTGCAGATGCATTTGCAACAATAAAGTCAACGTGATCACAAAGCTGAGTTTTGTTGATGTTGACTGCGAGCTAATCGATGCTAACATGCTATGCTAATCGATGCTAACATGCTATTTACCGGCGGTGCTAAAGCAGACATGGCACAGAGATGTATGGATAACCTGCAGATGCATTTGCAACTATATTATGTTTCCTTCCACTCACATTTAATGCGAAAAAAACACCAATCGAAGGATTTAAGTTGCTCCAGTGTCACGAGATGCGAAAGTCCTGATCGTTTGGTCCGCACATTTTACCGGCGATGCTAACGCAGCTATTCGGCCATGCTATGGCTATGAATAGCGTCAATAGCTATTCGCTCAATAGCTTCAGTTTCTTCTTCAATACTTTCGTACTCCAACCATCCATTTCAATACATGCGTAATCTGTTAAATCGCTTAAGTCGCTGAAATCCAAGTCTGAATCCGAGCTAATGTCGCTATATCTTGCTGTGGTATTCGCCGTTGTTTGTTTACATTGGCAGCACTGTATGACGTCACAGGGAAATGGATAGTTGCATCGCAAATAGCGAAAATCAAGCACTTTAAAGCTTTTTTTAGGGATATTCGGGGACCGGTAAAATTTAGAAAAAAAATTCCAAAAATACAACAAGCCACTGGGAACTGATTTTTATTGTTTTTAACCCTTTTGAAATTGTGATATGTTCCCCTTTAACGGTTTATTAAGAGAACTGTTGTATGTCATTGATGTAAATTGTGTTACAAAATGAGAAGCGGAAGTGGTCGTGTGTGTCAGTATTTTGGAACCTTGAACCTTGAACCCCCTGGACCACATCTATCAGGCCGGAGTCACCCAGAAGGCAAAGACCATTCTGGTCAACCCTCAGCACCCTCTCTTCTCAGAGTTGACACTCCTGCCCTCAGGATGCAGGTACGCCCCTAATAACAGGAAGATACACAAGATCCTTTGTTCCCTCAGCTGTTGACTTTACAAAAGAGCTTCTTAAACAAGCTTAACTGCTACGCACGCTCACTTTAGTGGGAAGCCACGTGTGATGGTTAGTTTTTATTGTATTACGAATGTTTTTTGTACTTATTAGCTTAATACCTTCAACAGTGACGTGCTGTCAGGGGAGGCAAGTGAGACAGTGCCTCACCTGCCACGAGGTGGCTTAACCATGAGATGTTCCAAAACGAAGTAATAAAATACGATTTAATGTTTCTCTTTTAGTTTATGCTTTCTACGTGATTTTGGTGTGGTTCCTGTATATTTTGATAATTTTCATGGTCAAAATCGCGGAAATTCCATGTTTCCTGATCAAAACAATGCAGCAGATGAGAAGTGAGGCAGACACAGCCGGTGCCTCCACGGCTGCACACAGTGTGTATTGGGCGTGTGCGTGCGAGGGGGCGCATGCTTGTTGCCATGTGGAAGAGGCAGGTTTTGAGACAGCAAGTACCTCTGCCTCCAGGTAGGGGGCGATATATTGTCAACTTGCAGTTGAATGCCTCAGCAGTACTCTGACTCGCCACACTGGGAGAAGTGGGGGTGCTCAAGCTAGCAAGACACAGGTCTCTACAGCGGAAGCCAGCATTTTTTTATTTTCTTTTCTTTTAAACTGTATTTATAACAAACATTGCATTTTTATTAGAGTAAACCAGCGTTTATGGGTGTTTTTTTGTCAGATGTAAAAATATTGTTTAATTTATTGGAATAAAATTGAATGAAAGAATGTTTCTGCCAATATGGAGGATTATATACTGTATCCAAGATGAAATACTTCTCTAAACTGGACTTGAACACAAAATGAATGCGGTCATACAAAGTACGTTTTCATGGAGGATACCTATTGCTGCTTCAGATACAAATACAGAAATGTAATATACACTCACAATACTTGATTTATTTTGTTAAAAGTAAATGGGACCAAAAAGTATTTACTAACAACTTTATCAAATAGTTTTTGGACCCATTTATCATACCATAATATCATTATGATAATGTTTGTATGAAAGCAAAAAAACTCCTTTTTTTCCCCCTGTAACTCTAACGTGCAACCTAAATCAACAACATATGAATTTAAGTAAAAAAAAAAAAAAGTTGAAAAAAAAGTATGTATGACTCACCTGGTGTTTAGTCCACCGAACCTCACTGGCCTTCATGATGGTTTGTATGTTGTATGTATTTGTACCTTGTTTTTAGACTTAGATGTTTTATTGTCATTCAAATGTGAACTTTACAGTACGGATAACAACGAAATGCTGTTCCCTTAGCTCAGGGGTAGGGAACCTGTGGCTCGCGAGCCAGATGTGGCTCTTTTGATGACTGCATCCGGCTCTCGGATAAATCTGAGTTGACATTGCTTAACACGATAAGCAATGAATAATTCCACTTGTAATCACAGTGTTAAAATTAACATTCAAAATATAAATCATGCTTATGCATTTTTGAATCCGTCCATCCGTTTTCTACCGCACCTGTTCAAGAAGTTGCGTTAATGGTAAGATGTTATTTATTTATTATTGGTTAGTGTGGGGCTTGCCCTCCTGGGGGTTCTTCAGACCACCAAGCACCGACATGAGAGCCTGTTTCAGGGTTACAATATTGTTTTATTTTTCAATAAGTTTATCAGTTGCTTTCCGGCAATTGTCTTTTTCTCTTTGGTTCTCGCTCGCGCTCTGGCTACAGCCCCAACCCCATCTCTCCTCCTGGCTGCTGCTTATAACAGAGCGACGGTAAAAAGGCCCAGGTGTGCCGTCTATGCACCTGTCGCTGATTTCAAGGCCAATCCTGGCAAAACCCTGCTTCGCTGTAGGCCCGCAGGCCACACCCCCTCCACAGTCAGCTTTAGAATAACAATGTTATTACAAAGAATAAGAGACCTATTATACTTTAGAAATGTTGGTGTTACTTAAAAATGCACGTGTTTAGTTGTGTTCAGTGTTAAAAAAAAATATTATATGGCTCTTACGGGAATACATTTTAAAATGTTTGGCTTCTTGGCTCTCTCAGCCAAAAAGGTTCCCGACCCCTGCCTTAGCTCATGGTAGTGCAGGATAAAAGAGCAATAAGCTGCAGATATAAATAGATTACTGTACGGATAAATATATTGCACTTTTGCATATGCAGCCAGGTTTATGGATGTATGTTATATTATCTTTATATTCCAGCCACGTAATTCATTTTTGGGGGGAAACTGAGGGGATTAATATGATGCGTTCAAGAATCTTATGGCCTTAGGGAAGAAGCTGTTACAGAACCTGGAGGTTCTGCTACGGAACATTTTACCAAAGTCCAGCAGTGACCGTGAGTGAAGTGAAGTATATTTATATAGCGCTTTTCTCTAGTGACTCAAAACACTTTACATAGTTAAACCCAATATCTAAATTGCATTTAAAGCAGTGCGGCTGGCACTGGGAGCAGGTGGGTAAAGTGTCTTGCCCAATGACACAACGGCAGTGACTAGGATGGCAGAAGTGGGAATCGAACCTGGAACCCTCAAGTTGCTGGCACGGCCACTCCATCAACCGAGCTATGTTGTACTTAGCTTTTAATGACTACTGCTGCAAACCAAATTGATAAACTGGACAATGAATTGGAAAAGGGTCAGGATTAAATACCCTTTGCTTATTCCTACTCCTTTTCAGAGAAGTTGATGTGTCATATGTGACTGCATGCGTGTTCCGGGTTAACTTAAACCTTAGCCATGTTTGTCAACTACTACAACTAGGTTTTAGCAATGAATGACAGGATTTATTTACCTTGCTCCCTGGAGCACTTCTTGTCTTTAATGGTGGTCTCTGGCCCTCGACCCAGGACAACTGGCTGAAGATGGGGCAACATAATTGGTTTGTGCGTGTCCTCCTGACTGACAAGCCAACAAACGGACATGTTATCAATGTATGTAGCCCAAAACTATTTAGCATTGTAATGTAGCCCAAAACTATTTAGCAACGAGCAAGCACATTTGCTGCGTTGTTCCTGATTCCTGACTTGTACTTAGATCGCATGTTGATGACGTCTATGTTGGGGACTCCATAGACACGTTGTAAGGGTAGGCAGTCGAGACGCGGGGCCGCCATCTTGGAGTGGTGATCTGCTCCACTCAGTGCAATTCATTTGTCAGGAGCAATGAACTGTCAGCACATTTCATTCATCTTTCCTCACTGAATACCACTCATTTTCACTCATTTGTCATACGTGTAACTATGATAAAGGACATGAGTTTGATCATTTATATTTTGATTAACAGTAATAGAATATTGTTGAATGCTATAAGTCAGTGGTTCTGAAATGGGGGTACGCGTACCCCTGGGGGTACTTGAAGGTATGCCAAGGGGTACGTGAGATTTTTTTTAAATATTCTAAAAATAGCAATAATTCTAAAATCCTTTATAAATATATTTATTGAATAATACTTCAACAAAATATGAATGTAAGTTCATAAACTATGAAAAAAAGTGCAACAATGCAATATTCAGTGTTGACAGCTAGATTTTTTGTGGACATGTTCCATAAATATTGATGTTAAAGATTTATTTTTTTGTGAATCCCCAAAGAGGGCACTTTAAATTGATGATTACTTCTATGTGTAAAAATCTCTATTTATAATTGAATCACTTGTTTATTTTTCAACAAGTTTTTAGTTATTTTTATATCTTTTTTTCCAAATAGTTCAAGAAAGACATCTACAAATGAGCAACATTTTGCACTGTTAAACAATTGAATAAATCAGAAACTGATGACAGAGTGCTGTATTTTACTTCTTTATCTCTTTTTTTCAACCCAAAATGTACTTGAATTAAAACATGTTCACAGGGGGTACATCACTAAAAAAAGGTGAGAACCATTGGCATAAGTGACCAGACGTCCAAGATCAAAACTGGGAATATAATCCCAGAGAAGGGGAAGGATCATCTTTTTTTAAATTGAAGAAACAATATGATTAGGTTAAATATACATGCGTATATCCTACATAAGCAATGTATGAATATATTAGATATCTATATATTTTATAGCCTGTATCTCTGTTGCTGCAGTTATTCTGTCTTGACACTTTGTATTGATATTTTCTATTACATTCTTCCCTTAAATGATCATGTTTACAGTGATTGTTTATACGTATTTTTTATGTATGTTGCTTTGGATAAAAGCGTCTGCCAAATACTTCAACATAAACATATATAAACACCTGATAGTCTTTATATCAGCTAAAACCACCAATCTGTTTCACTGGATTCAGAATAAAACCAAATTCTGTCTTACCCAACAATGTTAGTATTTGAACTGTATGTTATTCAAGTATGACATTTTTAAATGTAATTAATCTCATTGACAATCAATTATATTATGGTCATACACTTGTTTGCCAGCGACTCCGATTTCAGTACATATGGGACGGCGTGGCGCAGTGGAAGAGTGGCTGTGTGCAACCCGAGGGTCCCTGGTTCAAATCCCACCTAGTACCAACATCGTCACGTCCGTTGTGTCCTGAGCAAGACACTTCACCCTTGCTCCTGATGGGTGCTGGTTGGCGCCTTGCATGGCAGCTCCCTCCATTAGTGTGTGAATGTGTGTGTGAATGGGTGAAATTGGAAGTAGTGTCAAAGCGCTTTGAGTACCTTGAAGGTAGAAAAGCGCTATACAAGTACAACCCATTTATTATATACTATTGAAGATCTTTGCTCATTCTCAACTCTGTGCTAATATTCTTTTCACAAAATACAACCAATAGTACGTTAATGTTAAATCTTACTTATGAAAAGTAATCCCCCCATTCCTATTTTCAACAGTCCGCTCATTTGAGCAGGAAAACGCTGAACACCATCTTTGTTTCCTACCTGTCGAATGTCACTTTAGCGTCTTTGTTTTCTACCTGTCAACTGTCAGTTTAGCATCTTTGTTTTCTACCTGTCAACTGTCAGTTTAGCATCTTTGTTTTCTACCTGTCAACTGTCACTTTAGCATCTTTGTTTTCTACCTGTCAACTGTCAGTTTAGCATATTTGTTTTCTACCTGTCAACTGTCAGTTTAGCATCTTTTTTTCTACCTGTCAACTGTCAGTTTAGCACCTTTGTTTTCTACCTGTCAACTGTCACTTTAGCATATTGGTTTTCTACCTGTCAACTGTCAGTTTAGCATCTTTGTTTTCTACCTGTCAACTGTCAGTTTAGCATCTTTGTTTTCTACCTGTCAACTGTCAGTTTAGCATCTTTGTTTTCTACCTGTCAACTGTCAGTTTAGCATCTTTGTTTTCTACCTGTCAACTGTCACTTTAGCATCTTTGTTTTCTACCTGTCAACTGTCTCTTTAGCATCTTTGTTTTCTACCTGTCAACTGTCACTTTAGCATCTTTGTTTTTTACCTGTCAACAGTCAGTTTAGCATCTTTGTTTTCTACCTGTCAACTGTCAGTTTAGCATATTTGTTTTCTACCTGTCAACTGTCAGTTTAGCATCTTTGTTTTCTACCTGTCAACTGTCACTTTAGCATCTTTGTTTTCTACCTGTCAACTGTCAGTTTAGCATCTTTGTTTTCTACCTGTCAACTGTCACTTTAGCATATTTGTTTTCTACCTGTCAACTCTCAGTTTAGCATCTTTGTTTTCTACCTGTCAACTCTCAGTTTAGCATCTTTGTTTTCTACCTGTCAACTGTCAGTTTAGCATCTTTGTTTTCTACCTGTCAACTGTCGGTTTAGCATCTTTGTTTTCTACCTATCAACTGTCACTTTAGGCTGCTCGCTGGCGCCTCATCACCACTTCAAGATGGCGGCCCAATTTCTTGCGTCACAGCAGCCAATGCTGCGTCTACGGCGTGGCGCATTGGGAGAGTGGCCGTGCGCAACCCGAGGGTCCCTGGTTCAAATCCCACCTAGTACCAACTTCGTCACGTCCGTTGTGTCCTGAGCAAGACACTTCACCCTTGCTCCTGATGGGTGCTGGTTGGCGCCTTGCATGGCAGCTCCCTCCATCAGTGTGTGAATGTGTGTGTGAATGGGTAAATGTGGAAGTAGTGTCAAAGCACTTTGAGTACTTTGAAGGTAGAAAAGCGCTATACAAGTACAACCCATTATTTATTTACTTATAACATGTCTATGCTGCTGACCTGTACCAAAGTCGCATGCATTTGTACTCATTTAGATTATTATTATTTTTCGATTCTTTGTAAATGTTGCAGTTTATAAATAAAGGTTTATAAAATTAAGAACATTTAAAAAAAATAAAAATAATAATAAAACAAATATTACACCTAATCAACATAGATGTGCTATTTGGACTTACACTGTATGAAAAAAATATATAAATGCAATTTTACCTTTGCAACCTTATTATACAATTGGCTAAGTTTTATATTCATAAATGTAAGTTTCTCAATACCCATGAATTGAATTACAATGAATTGATTAACGTGAACCCCGACTTAAAAACGTTGAAAAACGTATTGAGGTGTTACCATGTAGTGGTCAATAGTACGAAATATGTTCTGTACTGTGCAACGATCTACTAATAGAAGTTTCAATCAATTAATTAAAAACCCGACTTGTGTTTTGTGCCTTTAAAAAAGAATTATAACTCTAGCTTAAAACACTCTTTACCTCTAACAAACAAAAAGCTGTGAAAACAATGATTTTCTGTTCCAAATTTTAATTATTAACTGAACTTGTGTGAGCATATGGCTTTACTTTTTGTTACATATATATATTTTGCATTCTATTTTAGTTACTTCATTGAGTTTACAACCCCCTGGCACTGATTTGTACTGTTTTTGTACTTGTTTTATTATAATTTCTCTTTTGTTTGCCCCTGCTCTTCCACATGGAGAGGAGCCAAATGAGGTGGTTCGGGCATCTGGTCAGGATGCCACCCGAACACCTCTGTAGCGACGTGTTTCGGGCACGTCCAACCAGTAGGAGGCCACGGGGAAGACCCAGGACATGTTGGGAAGACTATGTCTCCCGGCTTGCCTCGGGATCCCCTGGGAAGAGCTGGACGAAATGGCTGGTGAGAGGGAAGTCTGGGCTTCTTTGCTTTGGCTGCTGCCCCCGTGAACCAACCTCGGATAAGCAGAAGAAGATGGATGGATGGATGGATGGATGGATGGATGGATGGGCTCTTTTGTTTGTAAATGTTGCAGATTATAAATAAAGGTTTATAAAAAATAGAAAAAATGTGACACACAGTTCTGAATGTCCTAAGTTACCAGAGAAATGTTAGGTAAGGAGGAAGCGGTAGAAAAAGCGATGGATGGATGGATGGAAAACTAATAAAAACCTAGGTCGCATGTTGATGACGTCCTTGTTGTTTACTCCCGAGCTGCCCTCAAATCGCATGTTGAAGACGTCAATGTCGGTCCTTAGGTCGCATGTTGATGACGTCAATGCGGAGCTATGCCCATGTCTGGGTGAACATTCTGGAATTTTGACCGGCGCTCGACCTTTTAGCCGTTTGAAAATTGTTTTTTCTGTTAAGGTTGGTGCCTGTTGTTACAATCCTACGTGTTTTGTGAATGTGTTGTGTCTCAATTTAGTCGCTGTTAAAAACCTTGGAAATGTTAGCACATGTAGCTTGGTTAGCGTGTTAGCATTAGCCGCGCAGGGCCGTGCAGACCAGACACTCTTATTATCCTAATATTATATCTACATACTATATCACTCCTAATATTATATCTACATACTATATCACTCCTAATATTATATCTACATACTATATCACTCCTAATATTATATCTACATACTACATCACTCCTAATATTATATCTACATACTATATCACTCCTAATATTATATCTACATACTATATCACTCCTAATATTATATCTACATACTACATCACTCCTAATATTATATCTACATCACTCCTAATATTGTATCTACATACTATATCACTCCTAATATTATATAAATGGGTTGTACTTGTATAGTGCTTTTCTACCTTCAAGGTACTCAAAGCGCTTTGACACTACTTCCACATTTACCCATTCACACACACATTCACACACTGATGGAGGGAGCTGCCATGCAAGGCGCCAACCAGCACCCATCAGGAGCAAGGGTGAAGTGTCTTGCTCAGGACACAACAGACGTGACGAGGTTGGTTCTAGGTGGGATTTGAACCAGTGACCCTCGGGTTGCGCACGGCCACTCTCCCACTGCGCCGCGCCGTCCCTAATATTATATCTACATACTATATCACTCCTAATATTATATCTACATACTATATCACTCCTAATATTATATCTACATACTATATCACTCCTAATATATCTACATACTATATCACTCCTAATATTATATCTACATACTACATCACTCCTAATATTATATCTACATACTATATCACTCCTAATATTATATCTACATACTATATCATTCCTAATATTATATCTACATACTATATCACTTCTAATATTATATCTACATACTACATCACTCCTAATATTATATCTACATACTACATCACTCATAATATTATATCTACATACTATATCACTCCTAATATTATATCTACATACTATATCACTCCTAATATTATATCTACATACTATATCACTCATAATATTATATCTACATACTATATCACTCCTAATATTATATCTACATACTACATCACTCCTAATATTATATCTACATACTATATCACTCCTAATATTATATCTACATACTATAACACTCCTAATATTATATCTACATACTATATCACTCCTAATATTATATTTACATACTATATCACTCCTAATATTATATCTACATACTATATCACTCCTAATATTATATCTACATACTATATCACTCCTAATATTATATCTACATACTATAGCACTCTTTATATTATATCTACATACTATATCACTCGTTTTATTATATCTACATACTATATCACTCCTAATATTATATCTACATACTATATCACTCCTAATATTATATTTACATACTATATCACTCTTAATATTATATTGACATACTATATCACTCCTAATATTATATCTACATGCTATATCACTCCTAATATTATATCTACATACTATATCACTCCTAATATTATATCTACATACTATATCACTCCTAATATTATATCTACATACTATATCACTCCTAATATTATATCTACATACTGTATCACTCCCAAGATTATACCTACATACTATATCACTCTTAATATTATATCGACATACTATATCACTCCTTATATTATATCTACATACTGTATCACTCCTAATATTATATCTACATACTGTATCACTCTTAATATTATAGCTACATACTATATCACTCCTAATATTATATCTACATACTATATCACTCTTAATATTATATCGACATACTATATTACTCCTAATATTATATCTACACACTGTATCACTCCTAATATTATATTTACATACTGTATCACTCCTAATATTATATCTACATACTATATCACTCCTAATATTATATCTACATACTATATCACTCTTAATATTGTATTGACATACTATATCACTCCTAATATTATATCTACATACTGAATCACTCCTAATATTATATTTACATACTGTATCACTCCTAATATTATATCTACATACTATATCCATCCATCCATCCATCATCTTCCGCTTATCCGAGGTCGGGTCGCGGGGGCAGCAGCCTAAGCAGGGAAGCCCAGACTTCCCTATCTCCAGCCACTTCGTCTAGCTCTTCCCGGGGGATCCCGAGGCGTTCCCAGGCCAGCCGGGAGACATAGTCTTCCCAACGTGTCCTGGGTCTTCCCCGTGGCCTCCTACCAGCTGGACGTGCCCTAAACACCTCCCTAGGGAGGCGTTCGGGTGGCATCCTGACCAGATGCCCGAACCACCTCATCTGGCTCCTCTCGATGTGAAGGAGCAGCGGCTTTACTTTGAGTTCCTCCCGGATGGCAGAGCTTCTCACCCTATCTCTAAGGGAGAGCCCCGCCACCCGGCGGAGGAAACTCATTTCGGCCGCTTGTACCCGTGATCTTATCCTTTCGGTCATGACCCAAAGCTCATGACCATAGGTGAGGATGGGAACGTAGATCGACCGGTAAATTGAAAGCTTTGCCTTCCGGCTCAGCTCCTTCTTCACCACAACGGATCGATACAACGTCCGCATTACTGAAGACGCCGCACCGATCCGCCTGTCGATCTCATGATCCACTCTTACCCCACTCGTGAACAAGACTCCTAGGTACTTGAACTCCTCCACTTAGGGGAGGGTCTCCTCCCCAACCCGGAGATGGCACTCCACCCTTTTCCAGGCGAGAACCATGGACTCGGACTTGGAGGTGCTGATTCCCATTCCGGTCGCTTCACACCGATCCAGTGAGAGCTGAAGATCCCGGTCAGATGAAGCCATCAGGACTACATCATCTGCAAAAAGCAGAGACCTAATCCCGTGGCCACCAAACCGGATCCCCTCAACGCCTTGGCTGCGCCTAGAAATTCTGTCCATAAAAGTTATGAACAGAATCGGTGACAAAGGACAGCCTTGGCGGAGTCCAACCCTCACTGGAAATGTGTCCGACTTACTGCCAGCAATGCGGACCAAGCTCTGACACTGATCGTACAGGGAGCGGACTGCCACAATAAGACAGTCCGGTACCCCATATTCTCTGAGCACTCCCCACAGGACTCCCCGAGGGACACGGTCGAATGCCTTCTCCAAGTCCACAAAGCACATGTAGACTGGTTGGGCAAACTCCCATGCACCCTCAAGAACCCTGCCGAGAGTATAGAGCTGGTCCACAGTTCCACGACCAGGACGAAAACCACACTGTTCCTCCTGAATCCGAGGTTCGACTATCCAGTGAAGCCTCCTCTCCAGTACACCTGAATAAACCTTACCGGGAAGGCTGAAGAGTGTGATCCCACGATAGTTGGAACACACCCTCCGGTCCCCCTTCTTAAAGAGAGGGACCACCACCCCGGTCTGCCAATCCAGAGGTACCGCCCCCGGTGTCCACGCGATGCTGCAGAGTCTTGTCAACCAAGACAGCCCCACAGCATCCAGAGCCTTAAGGAACTCCGGGCGGGTCTCATCCACCCCCGGGGCCTTGCCGCCGAGGAGCTTTTTAACTACCTCAGCGACCTCAGCCCCAGAAATAGGAGAGTCCACTGCAGCTTCCCCAGGCACCGCTTCCTCAAAGGAAGACGTGTTGGTGGGATTGAGGAGGTCTTCGAAGTATTCCCTCCACCGATCCACAACATCCACAGTCGAAGTCAGCAGAACACCATCCGCACCATACACGGTGTTGATAGTGCACTGCTTCCCCTTCCTGTGGCGCCGTATGGTGGTCCAGAATCGCTTCGAAGCCGTCCGGAAGTCGTTTTCCATGGCTTCCCCGAACTCTTCCCATGTCCGAGTTTTTGCCTCCGCGACCGCTAAAGCTGCACACCGCTTGGCCCGTCGGTACCCGTCCACTGCCTCCGGAGTCCTATGAGCCAAAAGAACCCGATAGGACTCCTTCTTCAGCTTGACGGCATACCTCACTGCTGGTGTCCACCAACGGGTTCTGGGATTACCGCCACGACAGGCACCAACAACCTTGCGGCCACAGCTCCAATCAGCCGCCTCGACAATAGAGGTTCGGATCATGGTCCACTCGGACTCAATGTCCCGCACCTCCCTCGTGACATGTTCAAAGTTCTCCCGGAGGTGTGAATTGAAACTCTCTCTGACAGGAGCCTCTGCCAGACGTTCCCAGCAGACCCTCACAATGCGTTTGGGCCTGCCAGGTCTGTCCGGCATCCTCCCCCACCATCGCAGCCAACTCACCACCAGGTGGTGATCGGTAGAAAGCTCGGCCCCTCTCTTCACCCGAGTGTCCAAAACATAAGGCCGCAAATCCGATGACACAACTACAAAGTCGATCATGGAACTGCGGCCTAGGGTGTCCTGGTGCCAAGTGCACATATGGACACCCTTATGTTTGAACATGGTGTTTGTTATGGACAATCCGTGACGAGCACAAAAGTCCAATAACAAAACACCACTCGGGTTTAGATCCGGGCGACCATTCTTCCCAATCACGCCTCTCCAGGTTTCACTGTCGTTGCCAACATGAGCGTTGAAGTCCCCCAGTAGGACAAGGGAATCACCTGGGGGAGCACTTTCCAGTACGCCCTCGAGTGTGCCCAAAAAGGGTGGGTATTCTGAACTGCTGTTTGGTGCGTAAGCACAAACAACAGTCAGGACCCGTCCCCCCACCCGAAGGCGAAGGGAAGCTACCCTCTCGTCCACTGGGTTGAACTCAAACGTGCAGGCTTTGAGCCAGGGGGCAATGAGAATTGCCACCCCAGCCCGTCGCCTCTCACTGCCGGCAACGCCAGAGTGGAAGAAGGTCCAGTCCCTCTCGAGAGAACTGGTTCCAGAGCCCTTGCTGTGCGTCGAGGTGAGTCCGACTATATCCAGCCGGAACTTCTCCACCTCGCGGACTAGCTCAGGCTCCTTCCCCCCCACTGAGGTGACGTTCCACGTCCCAAGAGCTAGCTTCTGTAGCCGAGGATCGGACCGCCAAGTGCCCTGCCTTCGGCTGCCGCCCAGCTCACAATGCACCCGACCTCTATGGCCCCTCCTATGAGTGGTGAGCCCATTGGAGGGATGACCCACGTTGCCTCTTCGGGCTGTGCCCAGCCGGGCCCCATGGGGACAGGCCCGGCCACCAGGCGCTCGCCATCGTGCCCCAACTCCGGGCCTGGCTCCAGAGCGGGGCCCCGGTGACCCGCGTTCGGGCGAGGGAAATCTGAGTTCATTTTGTTGTAATTCCATAGAAGTCTTTGAGCTGCTCTTTGTCTGATCACTCACCTAGGACCTGTTTGTCTTGGGAGACCCTACCAGGGGGCATGAAAGCCCCCAGATAATATAGCTCCTAGGATCATTGGGACACGCAAACTCCTCTACCACGGTAAGGTAGCAGCTCAGAGAACTCTACATACTATATCACTCCTAATATTATATCTACATACTATATCACTCTTAATATTATATCGACATACTATATCACTCCTAATTTTATATCTACATACTGTATCACTCCTAATATTATATCTACATACTGTATCACTCCTAATATATCTACATACTATATCACTCTTAATATTATATCGACATACTATATCACTCCTAATATATCTACATACTGTATCATTCCTAATATTATATCTACATACTATATCACTCTTAATATTATATCGACATACTATATCACTCCTAATATATCTACATACTATATCACTCGTAATATTATATCCACTTACTATATCACTCCTAATATTATATCTACATACTATATCACTCCTAATATTGTATTGACATACTATATAACTCCTAATATTATATCGTCATACTATATCACTCCTAATATTATATCTACATTCTATTCAATATGAGTGGGAAAAATCATTTTTGGCTTTTGTCTGAAGTGTACATGCGTTTATGGGCTTCTTTGGGATTCTCCAGATGAATGGGAATTAAAGGAGTAACTGTGCGAGTATAAGAATTTCATTGCACATGAAATCCTACATTGTTTATTTTGGACATATACTTAAATAAGCCCGTTTTTTTGATGTGATAAATGTAAATGTGCAATCATGTCAATTATTTTAGAGGTGCCAAAAGTGTTTGGCAAGTTGTTGCATGTAATTGTGTGGGTTTCAGTTTCATTTCCGTATAAACACAATCCTTTTCATTTTTATTTTTTTTTTTAATTAATCCATCCATCCATCCATTATCTACCGCTTATTCCCTTTTTGGGATCACGGGGGGCGCTGGCGCCTATCTCAGCTACAATCGGGCAGAAGGCGGCGTACACCCTGGACAAGTCGCCATCTCATCGCAGGGCCAACACGGATAGACAGACAACATCCACACTCACACACTAGGGACCATTTAGTGTTGCCAATCAACCTGTCCCCAGGTGCATGTCTTTGGAGGTGGGAGGAAGCCTGAGTACCCGGAGAGAACCCACGCATTCACGAAGAGAACATGCAAACTCCACACAGAAAGATCCCGAGCCTGGGATTGAACCCAGGACTGCAGGACCTTCGTATTGTGAGGCAGACGCACTAACTCCTCTGCCACCGTGAATATTTTTATTAATTGTTTTCCAAAAATAACACCAGCCAAAACATATAATAAACACGGGAAAACAAAACACAAAAGATAAAGCAAATAAAAGAAAACAATCCACCCTCACTCACACACACATTCACACATCCATTGAGAGAAGCTTACGTGAACTAGAGAAAATCCGAAATGAAAAGAATAACAACAAAAAAATAGCTACTAATTCATACATCAACCCAGTGTTTTTCAACCTTTTTTGAGCCAAGGCACATTTTCTGCGTCTTAAAAATGCGGAGGCACACCACCAGCAGAAATCATTAAAAAAACGAAACTCAGTTGACAGTAAAAAGTTGTTGTCGCAATTGTTGGATATGACTTTAATGCATAACAAGCATGCATGACTATAGCTCTTGTCTCAAAGTAGTTGTACTGTCACCACCTGTAACATCACACCCTGACTTATTTGGACTTGTCTGCTCTTTTCCTGTGTGTAGTCTTACTTCTTGTCTTGCGGTCCTATTTTGGTGGCTTTCTCTCTTTTTTTGGTATTTTCCTGTAGCAGTTTCATGTCTTCCTTTGAGCGATATGTCCCACATCTGCTTTGTTTTAGCAATCAAGAATATTTAAGTTGTTTTTATCCTTTTTCGTGGGGAAATTGTCGATTGTCATGTCATGTTCGGATGTACATTGTGCACGCCGTCTTTGCTCCACAGTAAGTGTTTGCTGTCGTCCAGCATTCTGTTTTCGTTTACTTTGTAGCCAGTTCAGTTTTAGTTTGGTTTTTGCATAGCCTTCCCTAAGCTTCAATGCCTTTTCTTAGGGGCACTCACCTTTGGTTTATTTTTGGTTTAAGCATTATATACCTTTTTACCTTCACGCTGCCACCCGCATTATATACCTTTTTACCTTCACGCTGCCACCCGCTGTTTCCGACATCTACAAAGCAATTAGCTACCTGCTGCCACCTACTGATGTGGAAGAGTATTAGAGGGTTATTTTTCCGAGCTGTAGACAGCACCGACACTCAACAACACATCATTTGCAGACTATAATTACTGGTTTGCAAAAAATATTTTTAACCCAAATAGGTGGAATTAGATCATCTCCCATGGCACACCAGACTTTATCTCATGGCACAATGGTTGAAAAACACTGCATAACCATCTGACCAAACCAGCCTATTAACTTTTGCAGTCAAGATATTTCATCACAGGAGTCCTACCGTTTTTTTTGAGTGGATTGTCCGCTGTATCGCAATTTGTCCATATGTATAACTGAAACAAGTTCATGCAACCAATTTTGAAAGGATGGAGGAGTTGGTGGTCATCACAATCTTTGATAAGAAATAAATCCTGATTTTAATCACTGTCACATTGAAATATAATGTTTCCTCTACCTCTGCTTCTTCTAAGGTTATCATCTCAAAGTAAACATGGTGAAGGAAACGGGTTTCTATGATATATTGGGTGTGAAAGCCAACGCCACTCCGGATGAACTCAAAAGGGCTTATCGCAAACTTGCTCTCAAATATCATCCTGACAAAAATCCTACAGAAGGAGAGAAGGTAAGACGTTGACTGCTGTTTTGTTGCTATATATTCTGTGTGGTAGGGCTGGGCGATATGGCTGAAAACTTTATCTCAATATATTTTATCGGTCGATTTCCGTAGTTGATATTTCTATAACCAGAGGTGGGTAGAGTTGCCAGAAATTGTACTCAAGTAAGAGTACTGTTACTTTAGAGATTTATTACTCAAGTAAAAGTAAGGAGTAGTCATCTAAATATTTACTTGAGTAAAAGTAAAAAGTATGTTGTGAAAAAACTACTCAAGTACTAAGTAACTGATGAGTAACCTGGTTGTTTAATGATTACGACAACAAACAATGCACAAAAACATAAAAAGAGCAATGAGCAAATTCATAGCCAGGAATATCTCTTAAGCAACTAAAACAATAATATATATTAAATAATAATACATCAAAATAAAAAAATTAAGGCAAATTGAGCCACAATAACTTAACAGCACCATAGGCTCAGTAGGCATTCATCGATTGATTGATTGATTGATTGAAACTTGTATTAGTAGATTGCACAGTACAGTCCATATTCCGTACAATTGATTAAGGTTTTCAACATTAATCAATTACTTAATAAATGTATATAATTTATAGTTATTTATTTTGCCGTTTTTGTTGACATGCTAAAGGGGTTTTAATGAATCCACATGTATGTTTAACACATAGATTCCTATCTTTCATGAGGACAAGAATATAAGTTGGTGTATTACCTGATTCTGATGACTTGTATTGATTGGAATCAGACAGTATAGTGCTGATAATGTCCACATTTTCAAATGGAGGAGAAAAAAAGTTCCTCTTTTCTGTCTAATACCACATGAAAGTTGTTGGTTTTTGGCATCTTAACTGTCCAGCTTCCATATTCGTTTTTATACACTTTACAAGAAATACATTGGTGGCAAACTCCGTAGCTTGCTCGCTTGTTTGTGCTGGCTTTCGGAGACTCTTATTTTGTTAGCGCAGGCGCGATGGAGCAGCACTTTTATTGTGAAGATAGGAACCGTGCGATCAGTCTTTAGGCTTTTGACGGGAAGTACGGTTGAAATAAAAAGTGTCTTTTTTCCTTTACACTTTTGATTGATTAATTGAAACTTTTATTAGTAGATTGCACAGTACAGTACATACTCCGCACAATTTATCCCAAAAGTTACTCAAGTAGATGAAACGGAGTAAATGTAGCGCGTTACTACCCACCTCTGTCTATAACTCATCTAAAATGAGGACCAAAAGAAAAAAAACAACAACGTATTTTTCGGATTATAAATCGCAATTTTTTTCATAGTTCGGCCGAAAGTGCGATTTATACTCCGGAGCGATTTATGTGTGAAATTATTAACACGTTACCGTAAAATATAAAACAATATTATTTATCTAATTCGCGGAAGAGACAAAGAAAATGTCAGCAATCGTCGCACACACGTCAACCAATAAGAATTCGGCGGGGGAGGGTCATGGCAGAAGTGCATTGTGGGTCATGGGATGCTAACTGCTATATCCTATATGCTACTGCCTTAGCTATTAAAGTAGATTGTTTCATCGTTGGCGGTAACTTATAAAAAGTGAGAAGGGCTGAACAAAAATGGCGTTGAAAAGGAAATCATGTACTGCAGATTACAAGCTGGACGTAGTGAAATATGCAGCAGGAAAGGACAAGAAGAAGCGGCGCATACCTTTGGAGTTGGCATAGTTGTTTAGAAGCGACATCGAGGAAGAAGATTTCATGGGATTTATGGATTAGGAGTGACAGATAGTTTGGTAAAGGTATAGCATGTTCTATATGTTATAGTTATTTGAATGACTCTTACCATAATATGTTAGGTTAACATAGCAGGCACCTTCTCAGTTGGTTATTTATGCCTCATATAACGTACACTTATTCAGCCTGTTGTTCACTATTCTTCATTTATTTTAAATTGCCTTTCAAATGTCTATTTTTGCTGTTGGGTTTTATCAAATAAATTTCCCCCAAAAATGCAACTTATACTCCAGTGTGACGTATGTGTTTTTCCTTCTTTAGTATGCATTTTCGGCGGGTTCGCACCCGGAGCAATTTAAAATCCGAAAAATACGGTATACATTTTTATTTGTAAAATGTAATCCTCCTCTGATTATAATCCCCTCAACCATTAAGGCAGAATGTCAACACCATCCGTCCATCCATTTCTACCGCTTGTTCCTTTTGGGATGACAGGGGGTGCTGGAGCCTACCTCGGCTGCATTTGGGCGGAAGGCGGCGTACACCCTGGATAAGTCGCCACCTCATCACAGGACCAACAGAGATAGACAACACTCACATTCACACACTGGGAACAATTTAGTGTTGCCAATTAATGTCAACACAATCATGAAAAACTCTCAAACTATGTCAACAAAATAAAAAAAAATCCCATTGAACACTTGGCAATACCCTCTTAAAATGAAGGTGCAAAAAAAAGGAATACGTATGAGATGCATAATAAGGTGTAAAAATTTAAACTTGTCTGCAGGTTTGGTTCCAGGAAGTTTTAGTTGTGCTCTAAAGCAGTGGTTTTCAACCTTTTTTTAGTGATGTACACCATGTAAACATTTTTTTTAATTCAAGTACACCTTAATCAGAGCAAAGCATTTTTGGTTGAAAAAAAGAAATAAAGAAGTAAAATACAGCACTATGTCATCAGTTTCTGATTTATTAAATTGTATAACAGTGCAAAATATTGCTCATTTGCAGAGGAGGGTAGTAACGCGCTTTATTTACTCCGTTACATCTACTTGAGTAACTTTTGGGATACATTTTACTTCTAAGAGTAGTTTTAATGCAACTTACTTTTACTTGACTATATTTATAGAGAAGGAAGTAGTTTTTTCACAACATACTTTTTACTTTTACTCAAGTAAATATTTGGGTGACTACTCCTTTTACTTGAGTAATACATCTCTAAAGTAACAGTACTCTTACTTGAGTACCATTTCTGGCTCCTCAACCTACCTCTGCTCATTTGTAGTGGTCTTTCTTGAACTATTTGGAAAAGAAGATATGAAAATAACTAAAAACTTGTTGAAAAATAAACAAGTGATTCAATTCTAAATAAAGATTTTGACACATAGAAGTAATCATCAACTTAAAGTGCACTCTTTGGGGATTGTAATAGAAATCCATCTGGATTCATCAACTCCATTCTAAACATTTCTTCACAAAAAAAGAAATCTTTAACATCAATATTTATGGAAATGTCCACAAAAAATCAAGCTGTCAACACTGAATATTGCATTGTTGCATTTCTTTTCACAGTTTATGAACTTAAATTCATACTTTGTTGAAGTATTATTCAATAAATGTATTTATAAAGGATTTTTGATTGTTGCTATTTTTAGAATATTTTAAAAAAAAATCACGTACCCCTTGGCATACATTCAAGTACCCCCAGGGGTACGCGTACCCCCATTTGAGAACCACTGCTCTAAAGGGTAAGTTGGTGTGGTATTAGCGGTTTGGGTGGGGACGAGCGCCTTGCATCATTTACTGGATCCACTCTGACCACAGTCAGTATTTGAAAAATCCAAAAAAGTGACATACTCTCAGGTGACGTTTACCGTCTTATCGACAATTTCTTTGCTCTCTGCAGCACTCATTTGTAGATTCTCTTCTCACGTCATGTAAAGAATCAACCGCGAGACGACAAGATGGCGTAACCAACGTGACACTGCTAGCTGATCGGCCTATGGCGTGCCTTTTTGTTCATTCGATTGCTTTGCGACTTCCGGTTTCTTACGACAAAGAAAGGGGAAAAAAATACCATATTTCCCGGACTATAAGTCGCATCGGAGTATAAGTCGCACCTGCCAAAAATGCATACTAAAGAAGGAAAAAAACATTTATAAATCGCATTTTTGGGGGAAAGTAATTAGATAAATCCAACAGCAAGAATAGGCATTTGAAAGGCAATTTAAAATATATAAAGAATAGTGAACAACAGGCTGAATAAGTGAAGGTTATATGAGGCATAAATAACCAACTGAGAAGGTGCCTGCTATGTTAACCTAACATATTATGGTAAGAGTCATTCAAATAACTATAACATATAGAACATGCTTTACCTTTACCAAACAATCTGTCACTATTAATCCATAAATCCCATGAAATCTTATGTCTAGTCCAGGGGTGTCCAAACCTTTTCCACAGACGGCCGCACACGGAAAAATTTGAGCATGCGGGAGCCATTTTGATATTTTTCATTTTCAAACCATAACAAAATATATGGATTTTTTTTTTTTTAATCCTTAGTCCTCCTGGGGAGCATAGAGGGTCTCAGTCACTAAAATGTTAAAAATAAGTCAAATTATTATTTTTTATTTAATGCTTACAGTAAATCTCTATATCAACTTGAGGTTGATATAAAGTAAAACAAATAAGGTTTTATGCCTTTTCTGTCAAAGACAACTTTGTTTTTAATAATAAAACTGAAATATGCAGTATTTAGATGGATAGATGGTACTTTATTGATTCCTTCAGGAGAATTCCTTTATTTAGCAATTAAAGCCCTCAAAGATCAATAATGCAAAACACCATTGATTTTAATTACTTAATATTTTTGAGTAATCACAGTGAAAAGTAAAATAAAATCCTACTAAATATATTTGAGATCCGAAAGGTTCCCCTCTCATAAAGTGATGCATTTTTATTAGTTTTTTTGTACTTTTAACACTTAAATTTCAAGATCAACTTCAGATATATCTGTCGATTTTAAGTTTGAACTATTATTTTGTTTGTTTTAGGCTCTTTTGTCAAAACGTTGTTTTTATATGGCTACCACACAACATATGCAATATTTTTTCCACATAAAACATTTTAAAGTGATACATTTTAAGTAATAATTCATAATAACATAGATTTGTTGTCCTTTTTTTTTTTGGGAGCAATTATTTTTTATTTAATGCTTACAGTAAATCTGTATATCAACTTGAAGTTGATATAAAGTAAAACAAATAACATTTTATGCCTTTTCTGTCCAAGACAACTTTGTTTTTTATAGTAAAACTGAAATATGCAGTATTTAGATGGATAGTACTTTATTGATTCCTTCAGGAGAGTTCCTTTTATTTAGTAATTAAAGCCCTCAAAGATCAATAATGCAAAACACCATTGATTTTAATTATTTAATATTTTTGAGTAATCAGTGAAAAGTAAAAAAAAATCCTACTAAATATATTTGAGATCTGAAAGGTTCCCCACTCATAAAGTGATGCATTTTTATTAGTTTTTTTTTGTACTTTTAACACTTAAATTTCAAGATCAGCTTCCGATATATCTGTCGATTTTAAGTTTGAACTATTATTTTGTTTGTTTTATGCTCTTTTTTTCAAAATGTTGTTTTTATATGGCAACCACACAACATATGCAATATTTTTTCCACATAAAACATTTTAAAGTGATAATTTTAAAGTAATAATTCATAATTACATAGATTTTTTTGTCCTTTTTTTTTTTAGCAATGGGAAAAAAAAGAAAATAAAGACAAAAGGGAAAAAAACTGCCTACATGGCACCTTTGTGTCAACATTGCCACTTTTTCTCATTAGATTTCACAACATTCCACTTTTTTTTAATTTTTATTTTTCATTTTTTGCAATACTATCAATTTTGCAATTTTTGCAGAATGTGTGGCGGGCCGGTAAACGATTAGCTGCGGGCCGCAAATGGCTACTGGGCCGCTCTTTGGACATCCCTGGTATAGTCTCTTACGTGAATGAGCTACATAATATTTGATATTTTAAGGTAATGTGTTAATAATTTCACACATAAGTCGCTCCTGAGTATAAGTCGCAAAAAACTGCGACTTATAGTCCGAAAAATACGGTAAAAGGACACATTTTTAGTTAACACTAATTACGTGTCAATGGCGATACAGGTCGGTGCTGTTTTATCAGCCAGTCCTGTTGTGTGCTTCTATATTTACTGCATGTCTCTTTGCGTTTGTGTCTGACATACCCTTTGCAGTTCAAGCAAATCTCACAGGCGTACGAAGTCTTGTCAGATGCGAAGAAAAGAGACATTTATGACCGTGGAGGAGAAAAGGCCATAAAAGAAGGATGTGGTGGCGGTGGAGGAGGAGGAAGCTTTGCATCACCAATGGACATCTTTGACTTGTTTTTTGGAGGCGGGAGTCGGATGCACCGAGAAAGAAAAGGTACTGACAAATACCATGTACATATTGTAAGAATTAAGAAATCTATAAATCCGTTGTTGATTTCTTCCTCCCGCTGCAGGGAAGAACATCGTGCACCAGATTTCAGTGACGCTTGATGATCTTTACAATGGCGCCACCAGGAAATTGTCTGTTCAGAAGAATACCATTTGTGAGAGATGTGAAGGTACATTCTAGCCTATGATTAGCACATGCGTTGAGTGTCTCTAATAATAATAATTAAGTTTATTTTTTGTGCACTTTATATTTTTAAAAAATCTCAAAGTGCAACAATGGGTGCATACCGTATTTCCTTGAATTGCCGCCAGGTATATAGTATGCGCCTGCCTAGAATTACTGCCGAGGCAAACTCATTTTGCAAAATATTATTTTTATTAGCGCATGTCTAGAATTTCCGCCGGGTCAAACTCGTTTCGCTAAATAATTAGCATATGCCTAGAATTTCTGCCAGGTCAAACTCGTCACGTCACGAGTGACACTTCCCCTGTCATCATTTTCCAAATGGAGGAGGCTGATTTCAATCATTTGAAATTGCATAAAGGGAAGAAGATTAAGAGCTATTCAGTAGGATTTAAGGTCCAAGCTGTTGAATATGCTAAAAAGAACAGTAAGCAGCTATATTTTATTAATATACCTTAGCTGCGTGTGTCAAATATGAGTCATTAAATGACTCCCGCCTTCTGGTGATAGAGGGCGCTAGTGATCCTTCTTGCGACTACTGTGCTGCAGAAGAAGTGACAACAAGCAGCAAGAGTGAGCAGCGTGTGTTTATTTTTTCCTGTTGCTTGCACTTTTAACATGGAGGATTACATATCTAAAATAAAACAGTTTTCTAAACTGGACTTTCAATCGAAGCAGGAGGTAATAAAGGAAGATCTCCATCGAGACAGAGAGACTTTTAAAACTGAAGAAAGATAAGGAAGACTTCTATAAACAAGTTATCGATGCTTTTGATCAGAAGGAGCTGCGCATGGACTTTATTTATAAGTAAAGGTAAGACCATAATAACGTTTTTTTTTATTAAATGTGCTTTTCATGATGGTATCCTTACATCACACTCAAATGTATAAGCGCAGGCCTAAATGTACCGCATGCCTTTGGTAAGCGCCGGAGTGAGAAGAGGTCTTAAAATAATTAGCGCATGCTTGCCTTTACAGCATGTCTTGGGTAAACGCCGGAGTGACACAAGGTTTTAAATGAATTAGCGCCCCGGCGGCAATTCAAGGAAATACGGTACTTTTAAAAACAAGTACAAAAACAGGAAGGTGAGCCATAAAAATATTAAAAACAACTTAAAAGTGATTAGGAGGGGAAAGTGATGTTAAAAATAGTTTTTTTTTTAATGATTCCACGGTCTGTGGGGTTTTGTTGTGGTTTGGGAGAATGTTCCAGGCTTGGGTGCAGATGGGCAGAGGGCACGGTCCCCCCTTTGTGCAAAGCTAGGTTCTGGGTGTGAGACAGTTTGATTTGCTGGGCCAGGGGTGTCTAAAAGTTATTTCAGGTGGGATGGGGCGTTGCCATGGATGCAATGGTGGGTAAGGAGAGAGATTTCATTATTGGATTCCGTCTTGTATGGGGAGCCAGTGAAGACCAACCCAAGGATTGCCTGATAGGATGGTATAGCCCAGGGTATCCAAAGTGCGGCCCCGGTGCCGTTTGTGGCCGCAGCACAATTGTTAGCGTTCTAACGTTAGCATCATGGCTTTTTTTGATAATTTTGCAGGTATACGCCTCACCTTCAAATATTTTTGTACTTGATGAATGATACCTTTTTAGTATGCCAGCTTTTTTTTAGTTAATAGTTGACATGATTGAACATTTTGATGCAAGCTAATGTTAGCAGGCTAGCATAAAAAAAATTCAGGTACACACCTCAAAGTAATATATTTCGGTGATTGACGCATGTCACAATTAGTATTTATGCATGCTGACATTAACATGCTAGATTGTTTATTTATAGCTAATTTAGTGGATATAAATCTCAGTGTCATATTTTGGTACTTCACAAATTTTAACTATAAACATTCTATTGTTAGCATCATACTGTTACTCTGCTAGCTTTTTTAACTCAATTTGTGCATATTTTTTTGTAATTTGGTGCTAACTGTTAGCATTTCAGTTTTGGCTGTTCAGCATTCATACAAAAATTCTACTGAAATTGCATTTTGTAGTTAAAAAAAAAAAAATCTGTGTCTTGTACTGGTTTTGAAGGCAAAAACTATCAAAGTGGCCCCCTCATACTTTGATTTTATCAGTTTGTGGCCCCTCAGAGGAAACAGGGGTGGCAGTTAAACCAACCTCTCAGAAAAAGACAAAGCAAATGTGAAAATGTATTCTATATGACCTAATAAAATACAGTAATAATAATAATTTGGACTTTATGAGAAAGTGGAAAGGAAACCCAAGCTCCCTTCGAAATATTCCCAGCACGCATGAGATGGCCTGAAATTTAGGACCTGAGGTCCCAGGTTTAGCTAAAGAGTAGCACAAGAACAATAGTATGACAGGGGCTTCAAAGAGGAATGGGCCAAACTGCCCAGAGATTGGTGTGCCAAGCATGTGGCATCATATTCAAAAAACTTGAGGCCATAGTTTCTGCCAAAGGTGCATCAACAAAGTATTCAGCAAAGAAAAGGGTCTGACTACCTGTGATTTTTTTTATTTTTTTTTTTTTGAATGAATTTGCAAAAAAATCTACATTTCTGTTTGTTTTTTTTTTTTCTGACAAAATGTGGTGCTGAGTGTACATTAATGAGAAATAAAATGTCCTTTTTTTATATATTAGCAAATGGCTGCAAGGAAACAAAGAGTGAACAATGTCAAGGGGTTTGAATACTTTCCGTACTCGCCGTGAATAGAGTATGTAGGTCAGGGGTGTCAAAAGTGCGGCCCGCAGGTAATTTTTTAACGGCCCCACGGCACATTTTAAAAATACGATTGAAAAATGTTTAAAGCGTAAAAAGTGATATATAGGAGCAAACGGGTGAAATGTAACAAGAAAATGTTGTAATGTTTACTCTAATAACACAAAGCTGCCGTGCGGACTGTTTCTTTCTTTAAAAAAATAATAATGAATCAAAATCAATGTCATTATGAATTATTGACCTATTCAGGGCTCCAATTACGTCACGTTAAATTTTCCACTTTGAGATATTTTTTGGGGAAAGTGTTGCATATTTTGTGTTTGCCATATAAAAAACTGAGCCGTTTTTTTAAAGAAAGGCCTAAAATGAACAAACAAAAAACATAAACAACAATAAAACTTATAATTGACGGATAGATCTGAAGTTGATTTTGAGATTAGTGTTAAAAGTAAACAGTAAAAAAAATGTATGATTTATTTTCTAACACTTAAATGAGTAGGACCCTTTTGGACCCCCAACAATTTTGGTGTGATTTGTTTTGTAATTTCATTGCTCAAAAAATAATAATTAATTAAAATCAATGGTGTTAGGAGTTATTGACCTTTTTTAATGCTCCAATTATATAATCTCAAATATTCCACTTAAAAAAAATTATTTGGTGAAAATATTGCATATTTTGTTATTTTATCTTTTAAAAAAAACGTTTTTTTTGTGACAAATAGAGCATACAACTTAAATCTTTAAAATCATTATATTGACAGATAGACCTAATGTTGATCTAGAGATTTAAGTTGTATGCTCTTTCCAGCCTTGGCAGTCAGCAGGCCGGTTCTGGACACAAACACTGATACGAGACGACTCGTTTTGCACAGATAGAAAAGTACAACTTCAGCACAATTGATAATAACTATAACAGCGGCCTTTAAGCATAAGAGTTGTGTAATAACTTACACATAATTATTATAACATCAAGACACTTCACCCTTGCTCCTGATGGATCATGGTTAGGGCTTGCCTGGCAGCTCCTGCCATCAGTGTGTGAAAGGGTGAATGTGGAAATAGTGTCAAAGAGTTTTGAGTACCTTGAAGGTAGAAATGCGCTAGACAAGTATAACCCA
The DNA here is from genome assembly GCF_033978795.1 of Nerophis ophidion. Classification (NCBI taxonomy): domain Eukaryota; kingdom Metazoa; phylum Chordata; class Actinopteri; order Syngnathiformes; family Syngnathidae; genus Nerophis; species Nerophis ophidion. Next base: position 24,416,314 of record NC_084630.1, on the reverse strand, counting down.
TTTAAAGCAGCTAGTATTTTCCCATGCGGTGTGTCTTCTTGTGACCTCCTTGCTTTTATCTTATGTATGCTAGTAAACTTTGTTTTGTCCTAAGGACTCCTGTTTGTCGGCTCACAGAGCAGTTTTGGGCAGTTCTTTATCTGTATTTGAAGAATTAGCCGCGCTCCTTTCGGGGCGAGAGGGGCTGTTTTTGCTCTGCATTAGCTGACTCTTTGTTTGGGTTTAGACTTCGCTTGCTGATGCTACTGTCGCATTGTAAGGTACTGGTCTCCAGAAACTTTAGTAAAACGTGGTATTGTAGCATTTGGTCTCTGGGGTCCTTTTTACTCAATGTCATCCAAAAGTATTTGTGTTTTCTTCCCTGAGAGGAAGACTGGTCGTGCGTAACAGCTTATTTCCTGGTCTGTTGTCAGGTCGCGGCAGTCGTAAAGGGGCAGCCCAGATGTGCATGACGTGCCACGGGACGGGCATGCAGGTGCGCGTGCACCAACTCTTGCCAGGTATGGTCCAGCAGGTGTCCACGGTGTGTCACAGCTGCCAGGGCCAAGGCCAGCGAATCAGCCAGAAGGACCGTTGCAAAGCCTGCACGGGTCGGAAGATCTTGCGGCAGAAGAAGATCCTGGAGGTGCACATTGACAAGGGTGAGAAGCCCGTGCTTGGCCAGGAAGAGATGGACACCAACTAAAGCCTCCATGGGATGTGCACAGGAATGAAAGATGGGCAGAAGATACTGTTCAATGGGGAGGGAGACCAGGAGCCAGGACTTGAGCCAGGTGACATCATCATTGTCCTGGACCAGCAGGAACATCCACAATTCACCAGGTAATGGTTTCTCTTCTCACTGAGGGATTTTCTTTTCAATGCTCCGGTGTATTTGTCCTCACTGACAACTGCTGCCCGACATGGAGTAGAATACAATAAAATGCTTTTTTATTGTTGCTATGTTACTCCGATTTACTTTTTACACCAGGGATGCCCATTACGTGGATGGCGAGCTAGCGGTCGATGGCGGAGGGTGTGTCGGTCGACAGCGCAGAGTTTTGTTGGCGGAGGGTATTGTCGTCCGACAACGGAGGGGGTTGTCGGTCGATGGCAATGGGTGGTGTCAGTTGACGGCGGAGGGTGTTGTCAGTCGACGGCGAAGGGTGTGGTCGGTCGATGGCGGAGGGTTTGTCGGCAGAGGGTGTTGTCGGTCGATGGCGGAGGGTTTGCGGCGGAGGGTGTTGTCAGTCGACGGCGGATGGTTTGTCGGCAGAGGGTATTGTCGTCCGACAACGGAGGGGGTTGTCGGTCGATGGCAATGGGTGGTGTCAGTTGACGGCGGAGGGTGTTGTCAGTCGACGGCGAAGGGTGTGGTCGGTCGATGGCGGAGGGTTTGTCGGCAGAGGGTGTTGTCGGTCGATGGCGGAGGGTTTGCGGCGGAGGGTGTTGTCAGTCGACGGCGGATGGTTTGTCGGCAGAGGGTGTTGTCGGTCGACGGCGGAGGGTGTTGTCGGTCGACGGCGGAGGGTGTTGTCGGTCGACGGCGGAGGGTGGTGTCGGTGGACGGCGGAGGGTGTTGTCGGTCGACGGCGGAGGGTGTTGTCGGTCGACGGCGGAGGGTGTTGTCGGTCGACGGCGGAGGGTGTTGTCGGTCGACGGCGGAGGGTGTGTCGGTCGACGGCGGAGGGTGTTGTCGGTCGACGGCGGAGGGTGTTGTCGATCGACGGCGGAGGGTGTTGTCGGTCGACGACGGAGGGTGTTGTCGGTCGACGACGGAGGGTGTTGTCGGTCGACGACGGAGGGTGTTGTCGGTCGACGACGGAGGGTGTTGTCGGTCGACGACGGAGGGTGTTGTCGGTCGACGACGGAGGGTGTTGTCGGTCGACGACGGAGGGTGTTGTCGGTCGACGACGGAGGGTGTTGTCGGTCGACGACGGAGGGTGGTGTCGGTCGACGACGGAGGGTGGTGTCGGTCGACGACGGAGGGTGTGTCGGTCGACGGCGGAGGGAGGTGTCGGTCGACGGCGGAGGGAGGTGTCGGTCGACGGCGGAGGGAGGTGTCGGTCGACGGCGGAGGGTTTGACGGCGGAGGGTGTTGTCGGTCGATGACGGCGCAGGGTTTGTCGGTCGACGGCGGAGGGCGTTGTTGGCGGAAGGCGGTGTCGGTCGAGGGCAGAGGGCGGTGTCGGTCAACGGGGGAGGGTTTGTCGGCGGAGGGTGTGGTCGGTCGACGGCGGAGGGAGGTGTCGGTCGACGGCGGAGGGAGGTGTCGGTCGACGGCGGAGGGAGGTGTCGGTCGACGGCGGAGGGTTTGACGGCGGAGGGTGTTGTCGGTCGATGACGGCGCAGGGTTTGTCGGTCGACGGCGGAGGGCGTTGTTGGCGGAAGGCGGTGTCGGTCGAGGGCAGAGGGCGGTGTCGGTCAACGGGGGAGGGTTTGTCGGCGGAGGGTGTGGTCGGTCGATGGCGGAGGTTTTGTCGGCAGAGGGTGTTGTCGGTCGACGGTGGAGGGTTTGTCGGCGGAGGGTGTTGTCGGTCGACGGCGGAGGGTGTTGTCGGTCGACGACGGAGGGTGGTGTCGGTCGACGACGGAGGGTGGTGTCGGTCGACGGCGGAGGGTGGTGTCGGTCGACGGCGGAGGGTGTTGTCGGTCGACGGCGGAGGGTGTTGTCGGTCGACGGCGGAGGGTGTTGTCGGTCGACGGCGGAGGGTGTTGTCGGTCGACGGCGGAGGGTGTGTCGGTCGACGGCGGAGGGTGTGTCGGTCGACGGCGGAGGGTGTTGTCGGTCGACGACGGAGGGTGTTGTCGGTCGACGACGGAGGGTGTTGTCGGTCGACGACGGAGGGTGTTGTCGGTCGACGACGGAGGGTGTTGTCGGTCGACGACGGAGGGTGTTGTCGGTCGACGACGGAGGGTGTTGTCGGTCGACGACGGAGGGTGTGCCGGTCGACGACGGAGGGTGTGCCGGTCGACGGCGTAGGGTGTGTCGGTCGACGGCGGAGGGTGTGTCGGTCGGCGGCGGAGGGTGTTGTCGGTCGACGGCGGAGGGTGTGGTCGGTCGACGGCGGAGGGTGTGGTCGGTCGACGGCGGAGGGTGTGGTCGGTCGACGGCGGAGGGTGTGGTCGGTCGACGGCGGAGGGTGTCGTCGGTCGACGGCGGAGGGTTTGTCGGTCGACGGCGGAGGGCGTTGTTGGCGGAAGGCGGTGTCGGTCGAGGGCAGAGGGCGGTGTCGGTCAACGGGGGAGGGTTTGTCGGCGGAGGGTGTGGTCAGTCGACGGCGGAGGGTTTGTCGGCGGAGGGTGTTGTCGGTCGACGGCGGAGAGTTTGTCGGCGGAGGGTGTTGTCGGTCGACGGCGGAGGGTGTTGTCGGTCGACGGCGGAGGGTGGTGTCGGTCGACGGCGGAGGGTGTTGTCGGTCGACGGCATAGGGTGTGTCGGTCGACGACGGAGGGTGTTGTCGGTCGACGGCGGAGGGTGTGTCGGTCGACGACGGAGGGTGTTGTCGGTCGACGACGGAGGGTGGTGTCGGTCGACGGCGGAGGGTGTGTCGGTCGACGGCGGAGGGTGTGTCGGTCGACGGCGGAGGGTGTGTCGGTCGACGGCGGAGGGTGTGTCGGTCGGCGGCGGAGGGTGTGGTCGGTCGACGGCGGAGGGTGTGGTCGGTCGACGGCGGAGGGTGTGGTCGGTCGGCGGCGGAGGGTGTGGTCGGTCGGCGGCGGAGGGTGTCGTCGGTCGACGGCGGAGGGTGTCGTCGGTCGATTGCCAGCCAGGCTTTAAAAAAAAAATTAAAATGATGGATCATCAATCTTCACCAAGACGTCACTTGATTGACATTCACAACACCCGAGGGTTTTGTGAGATGACACCGGCTGCTGCCACATTATTATTAGGAAAAAACGACCAACAGGAAGGCGAGAAACACTTTTTATTTCAACAACCCCTCGCGCCGTACCTGCCGTCAAAACTCTTTCGACCGACCACACAATTCCTGTCTTCACAATAAAAGCATTCTGCATGCGGTAACAAAATAAGAGTCTGAAAGCTAGCGTGCACAAGCTAGCAAGCTACGGAGTTTGCCGCCAATGTATTTCTTGTACAGTGCATAAAAAGCGGTATGGAAGCTGGACAAACTTTCATGTGGTATTGGACAGAAAGGAGGACTTTTTGTCTCCTCCATGTGAAAATGTGGAGGTTATCATCACTACTGTCTGATTCCAATCAATGCAAGTCATCACAATCATACCAACTTATATTTTTGTCTTCATGAAAGAAAGGAATGTTAAACATGCTTGTATTATCATCAAACACATTTTTGTTCACCTCTCTTTCATAAATAAATAAATGATAAATGGGTTGTACTTGTATAGCGCTTTTCTACCTTCAAAGTACTTTCACACTACTTCCACATTTTACCCATTCACACACACATTCATACACTGATGGAGGGAGCTGCCATGCAAGGCGCCAACTAGCATCCATCAGGAGCAAGGGTGAAGTGTCTTGCTCAGGACACAACGGACGTGACGAAGTTGGTACTAGGTGGGATTTGAACCAGGGACCCTCGGGTTGCGCACGGCCATTCTCCCACTGCGCCACGCCGTGAAAATGAATATAAGTGATATATATGAATGAGGTAAAAGCCCTCCACTTGCTACATTGAGAAGTAGCTGGCCTGCAGAAAAAAGTGTGGCCACCCCTGACTTACAGCAATAAAAGTGCAAGAAAGTCGACAGATTGCAGGTCATTGCAAAAGCTCGACCAAACCAATAATTGCAACCAATATTTGGCATTTTGAGGTATCAGCTTTTCTTTTTTTTCTTTTTACAGCTACAACAAAAGTACATCGGCAGATTCAATATATACACATGATACTAGTATTTAGTACTTCAAAATAAGAATGAAGTAGTAGTAATAACCACTGCTCAAGTACCAGTGCCCTTTATGCCCTGCATGAGAAATGTTCCACTTTTTGTGGCAGTTACAAGTCAGTAACTTGTACAGAACGTCTCTTGCTCACATTTTTTTGGCAGGGAAATCTAGTTTTTGTCCTTCTTTCCCGGCGTCTTCCCGGTTCTGGTTTGTTTTTGCTACTGCAGCGATGGCGTCCGCTCGACAAGCCTCGGCGACACTCAATCAAGGAGCACGCATAGTTTCATTTCAATGAAATGGATGGCCTTGAAGACAGGAAATATCTGTTTGTGTGTAAATATTTTGACAAATAGGAGACATCTTATGTAAGTAAAGCTCACACATTCTCATACTTTCTCTAACATCCGCTTTGAAAAATGTCTCAACTATAATCTACGTGAAGAAGCCCAGAAAATGTTATTTGGACAATGAGAGTAATGATACTGCACAGTATCTCTATAGCAGGGTGTCCAAAGTGCGGCCCGCAGCTAATTGTTTACCGGCCCGCCACACATTCTGCAAAAATTGCAAAATTGAAAGCATTGCAAAAATTAAAAAACATTTTAAAAAAAGTGGAATGAGGTGAAATCTAATGAGAAAAAGTGGCAATGTTGACACAAAGCTGCCATACTGGCAGTTTTTTTTGTTCCTTTTGTCTTTATATTCTTTTTTTTCCATTGCTAAAAAAAAAGACACAAAATTTTGTTATAATGAATTATTACCTTAAAATTATCACTTTATAATGTTTTTTGTGGAAAAAATATTGCATATGTTGTGTGGTTGCCATAAAAAAACATAAAATTTTTGACAAAAGAGCATAAAACAAACAAAATGATAGTTCGAACTTAAAATCGACAGATATATCGGAAGTTGATCTTGAAATTTAAGTGTTAAAAATTTTTAAAAAAAAATTAAAAAATTGCGTCACTTTATGAGTGGGGAACCTTTCAGATCTCAAATATATTTAGTAGGATTTTATATAACTTTTCACTGTGATTACTCAAAAATATTAAATAAAATCAATGGTGATCTTTGAGGGCTTTAATTGCTAAATAAATGAACTCTCCTGAAGGAATCAATAATGTACTATCTATCTATCTAAATACTGCATATTTCAGTTTTTCTATAAAAAGCAAAGTTGTTTTGGACAGAAAAGGCATAAAATCTTGTTTTACTTTATATCAACTTCAAGTTGATATACAGATTTACTGTAAGCATTAAATAAAATAAAAAAATAATAATTTTACTTATTTTTAACATTTTAGTGACTGAGACCCTCTATGCTCCCCAGGAGCCCTAATGATTAAAAAGAAAAATCCATATATTTTGTTATGGTTTGAAAATTAAAAATATCAAATTGGCTCCTGCATGCTTAAATTTTTCCGTGTGCGGCCTTTTGTGGAAAAAGTTTGGACACCCCTGCTCTACAGAGAAAATTCCGGCCACCAGCAATGATCCATGTAAGCTGCTTGTAGGAGGCACAAAAAAGCACAACAATAGGAATGTCAGCCCCACTACTTTGTACTACTCAGCGCACGAAAACCACGATTGCTAATATTTGTATTGAAAGTGGGCCATATAACTAAATGTTGATCTGTGGCCTCCAGGAGAGGAGAGGACTTGACCATGTCGATGGAGTTACAGCTGGTAGAAGCCCTGTGCGGCTTCCAGAAGCCCGTCCAGACACTTGACAAGCGCACCCTCCTCATCACATCCCATCCAGGTGAGTCCGGCGACTCCCAACGTCTTTTAAAAGGGAACATTATCACAATTTCAAAAGGGTTAAAAACAATAAAAATCAGTTCCCAGTGGCTTGTTTTTTTCAAAATTTTACACCTCACGTAATATCCCTAAAAAAAGCTGTAAAGTTCTTGATTTTCCCTATTTGCGGTGCGACTGTCCATTTCCCTCTGACATCATACAGGGCTGCCAACACAAACAACATGGCGGTTACCACAGCAAGATATAGCGACATTAGCTCGGATTCAGACTCAGATTTCGGCGGCTTAAGCGATTCAACAGATTACGCATGTATTGAAACAGATGGTCGGAGTATGGCGGCAGATAGCGAAAAAGAAATTGAAGCTATTGAGCGACCAGCTATTGGCGCTATTCGGCCATAGCATGGGTGTACCTAATGAAGTGGCCCATAGCATGGCTGCCTTTTTAGCATCGCCGGTAAAATGTGCAGACCAAACGATCAGGACTTTCGCATCTTGTGACACTGGAGCAACTTAAATCCGTCGATTGGTAAGTGTTTGTTTCGCATTAAATGTGGGTATCTAGTTTCAAATGTACATACAGCTAGCGTAAATAGCATGTTAGTATCGATTAGCTGGCAGTCATGCCGTGACCAAATATGTCTGATTAGCACATAAGTCAACAACATCAACAAAACTCACCTTTGTGATTTCGTTGACTTAATCGTTGCAAATGCATCTGCAGGTTATCCATACATCTCTGTGCCATGTCTCTCTTAGCATCGCCGGTAAAATGTGAAGACACTCTGGCACATTCAATGGGGGTCTGGCGGCAGATTTCTTGCCAGTGGTGCAACTTGAATAAATAAATAAATGATAAATGGGTTGTACTTGTATAGCGCTTTTCTACCTTCAAAGTACTCAAAGCGCTTTGACACTATTTCCACATTCACCCGTTCACACACACATTCACACACTGATGGAGGGAGCTGCCATGCAAGGCGCTAACCAGCACCCATCAGGAGCAAGGGTGAAGGGTCTTGCTCAGGACACAACAGACGTGAGGAGGTTGGTACTAGGTGGGGATTGAACCAGGAACCCTCGGGTTGCGCACAGTCACTCTTCTACCGCGCCACGCCGTCCCTATAGTATAATTGTAAAAAAAAAAAAAAACCCTGCCTTTTTTTTAATCAATACTTAGGTCTACTATGCTACTGTACTTTAATGTTTGTGACTTAAGTTCTAGAACTGACCAAATTAATGTTCAGTTTCACATTTAAGTGCTAACGACAGTTGTGATAGTTCTTCAAATTAATTAATTCATAAGTCAGCATTATTTTACTTCTTAATTAACTAAACTTTGTTTATATTGAAGTATGTTTTATTCTTATTTTGAGAACCTGTAATATTTTAAAGCAGGACTTTTGCCCCCCAGGGCCACATACTGACAAGTCGTGAATTGAAGGCCATTTTGAGGGTTTGGAAAAATGCTACAACAGATATTTATATTCAAAGACACAACTTTGTGTTTTAGATTCCAGCTTTTATCTAAATACATTTAGTTTTCTTACATTTTTACTGTTTTTTTCCCCCTTCTTATTGTGATAGTAGCGCCTATTAACACATTTTTTAATGCTTTATTTTACATATTTCCTTTTTTAGGGTTTGAAGCATCCTTGATTTTGTATTTTGTTATTCACGCCACGTCCTCACTATACCTCAGTTCAAAAGTAAATAACTTTGTCGTATTTAAAATACACTACTTTTTACATTTTAGCAGACACATTAGGTATATTTGCACAAAGTGTCGGTATTGGACCGGTATCGCTCATACCAGCCTGAATTTGACTGGTATCGTACAGAAAATGAGTTAGGGACTATCATAACTTTGTTAAAATTGTAACATTACTTAGAGACAGTCCAGCGGAGTGCTTGTTTCCCAGCCAAGTGTTTATATTTGTGAGCGTTAGCAATGCTGGACTTGGACCAGATCCCTACTGATGTGTTTCACGTGTTCATTGCTTACTCCCTCCCTGTTAATGCCTTGGTTGTCACACCCTCTGACAACACACCAACGAGGCATGATTTCTCCAAGGTTCCAAAAAATAGTCGGAAAAACGGAAAATAACAGAGCTGAGACCCGGTGTTTGTAATGTGTTGAAAATGAAAATGACGGCTGTGTTACCTCGGCGACGTCACGTTCTGACGTCATCGCTAAAAGTACGATAAACAGAAAGGCGTTTAATTTGCCAAAATTCACCCATTTAGAGTTCGGAAATCGGTTAAAAAATACATGGTCTTTTTTCTGCAACATCAATCAATCAAACAATGTTTATTTATATAGCCCCAAATCACAAATGTCTCAAAGGACTGCACAAGTCATTACGACTACGACATCCTCGGAAGAACCCACAAAAAGGGCAAGGAAAACTCACACCCAGTGGGCAGGGAGAATTCACATCCAGTGGGACGCCAGTGACAATGCTGACTATGAGAAACCTTGGAGAGGACCTCAGATGTGGGCAACCCCCCCCCTCTAGGAGACCGAAAGCAATGGATGTCGAGCGGGTCTAACATGATACTGTGAAAGTTCAATCCATAGTGGCTCCAACACAGCCGTGAGAATTCAGTTCAAAGCGGATCCAAGACAGCAGCGAGAGTCCCGTCCACAGGAAACCATCCCAAGCGGAGGCGGATCAGCAGCGTAGAAATGTCCCCAACCGATACACAGGCGAGCGGTCCATCCTGGGTCCCGACGAGCGGTCCATCCTGGGTCTCGACTCTGGACAGCCAGTACTTCATCCATGGTCATCGGACCGGACCCCCTCCACAAGGGAGGGGGGGACATAGGAGGAAAAAGAAAAGAAGCGGCAGATCAACTGGTCTAAAAAGGAGGTCTATTTAAAGGCTAGAGTATACAGATGAGTTTTAAGGTCAGACTTAAATGCTTCTACTGAGGTAGCATCTCGAACTGTTACCGGGAGGGCATTCCAGAGTACTGAAGCCCGAACCGAAAACGCTCTATAGCCCGCAGACTTTTTTTTTTTTTTTTGACGCTTGCATAGGTTTGGTGATAATGTTCCCCTTTTAAGGCAAAACGTAACACAGGCAAGGAACCTTCTCCTCCACAGGGGAACTGATCAAACCCGGCGACACCAAGTGCGTCTGCAACGAGGGGATGCCAATGCTCCGCCGGCCCTTTGAGAAAGGCAAACTCATAATTCACTTTTCCGTAAGCCACGTTTCTTTACTACACCTGTGCTTGAAAAGATCGCACAGCGTTTGTAGAAATCCTGGAGTCCTCCCCTTTTTTTTCTCTCTCTCTCTCTTTAAAGGTGGTGTTCCCAAAAGCCAACTTCCTCCCAAAGAACAAGCTGAAGGAGCTGGAGCGCTACCTCCCGGTCAAGGTGGACGAGGAGCAGCCGGAGAGCATGGATGACGACCTGTACATCTACGCCGACCTGGAGGACTGTGACGTGGAGAACCGGAAGCGACACCGGCATCAACACTACTACATGGACGAAGAAGATTACGCCAGCACAGGAGGTGTTCAGTGCCAGACGTCCTAAACCACGACACAATTTCATGTTACAAAAAGCCCAACCCTTCATCTTCTTAAATGAAGCGCCTTTTTTTTGTTGCACTTTTATCGTTTTTTGGGTTTTGCATTTGTCAGTCGTCCAGCTCAACCACAAAGTTGTCCCTGGTAATTGTTTTCTTCAAAGGCGATCGCCAGTGGACTTTCTTGTGGCTGCAAAGACACTGTGACACAATGTGAGGGCCAACAACACGGTCTTCTTACGTGTGTGTGAGTGAACAAGGCAGCTGGAGGCAGAAGCAGTCAAACACGATGCCAATACCAGTATGGAAGAACTCTTTTGTAGTGTTTCTAAAGCCCTCGCAGTTCAACACAACGTGTGTGAAGGCAAACCTGATTTTAATGCATTTTATGCTATTTTACCCTTTTTAAAAGGGCTGTGTTCTAAACATTAACCCAGGGGTCGGGAACCTTTTTGGTTGAGAGAGCCATGAAAGCCAAATATTTCAAAATGTATTTCCATGAGAGCCATATAATAATTTTTAAACACTGAATACAACTAAATGCGTGCATTTTTAAATAAGACCTGTCATGTCTTTGTGATCATGTTCTGTTTAGTTATGTTCTGTCTTGTTTTTGACTCCATTAGTTCCTGTTTTTGTGCACCCTGGTTTGTTTTTGTTTCCATAAATACCAATCAGTTCACCTGTTTTCACGACTCACGCACCTGATTCACTTGAACTCATGTACCAGTTGTCAATCACCACGTCACGATTTAAGCCTCCAGTTGCCAGGCAGTCAGCCTGGCAACATCACCTTCTACTCACCCTCTATCACCTCTTATACACCTATGTTATCCATGCCGATGATCCATGCTCTTTCTCGGTCCAAGTAAGTTTTTCTTGCCATAGTTTATAAGTTTTATTTTATGTTCATAGTTCTCCCATTGTGCGAGTTTTAGTTTTCTTAGCCAAGTTTTTAACCTCCTCTGAGAGCGCCATTTGTTTATACCCTTTGTTTTTTTAATATTTTTGAGTTAAGATTAAAGATGTCATTACCTTCATGCCATGTCCGTTCCAATCGCTTTGCACCACGGGAAAACAAATACCACACCATAGTCCAGGTCTTGACAAGACCAACATTTTTAGAGTATAATAGGTCTCTTATTCTTTTTAATAACATTGTTATTCTAAACTTAACCAATAATAAATATAATACTTCTTACTATTAATGCGACATCTTGGACAGGTGCGATAGAAAACGGATGGTTGGAATAAAATGCATGAGAATGTTTTATAATTTGAACTTAATTTTTAACACTGTGATTACCAGCGTAATTATTAATTACTTATCCTGTTAAGCAACCTCAGCTAAGATTTATCTGAGAGCCAGATGTAGTCATCAAAAGAGCCACATCTGGCTCGAGAGCCATAGGTTCCCTACCCCTGCATTAACCGATCTTAACACAGTGACCTACAAACCCAGGCAATGGTACATTTAAAAAAAAAAAAACTAATTTATAAGAGTGTTGATATTGGTTCATATGCAATGTGAGATGCCATCAGTGTGTTAAAAATGACTGCTGTTTAAGGTGCGAGTGACACCTCAAACATTATAGCCACCTTTTTAAAAACAGCATTTTATTTACTTTAGGGACCAACATCTTTGGGTTTTAATCATTAAGGAGTTAAAGGCCTAAAAGTTATGTGAACTGACTGACTTGGTAGGTGGCTGCGGGGTGCACACCTCATACCTCAATAAAGTGATTGTCTTAAGACACTTTGTTGTGGGCTTTCTTCTTCATTTTCATGTTTCAATCTGTTCTCCATCGTTTCGAAGAAAACATTGCTTTGTTTCCATTCTTCTAAATCAGGGGTCACCAACGCGGTCCCCGCGGGCACCAGGTCGCCCGTAAGGACCAGATGAGTCGCCCGCTGGCCTGTTCTAAAAATAGCTCAAATAGCAGCACTTACCAGTGAGCTGCCTCTATTTTTGAAATTGTATTTACTTACTAGCAAGCTGGTCTCGCTTTGCTCGGCATTTTTAATTCTAAGAGATACAAAACTCGTAGAATTTGAAAATCCAAGAAAATATTTTGAAGACTCATTTATTTTTTTACTTTGCTTCTTCTATTAACTTTCAGAAAGACAATAAAATAAAAAAAATACAATCTTAAAAATGATTTTAGGATATTTAAACACACCTTTTTACCTTTTAAATTCCTCTTCTTTCCTGACAATTTAAAAAAATATATTTTTTGTATTGTAAAGAATAATAAATACATTTTCATTTCTTCATTTTAGCTTATGTTTTTTCGACGAAGAATATTTTTGAAATATTTCTTCAAATTTATGATTAAAATTCAAAGAAATTATTCTGGCAAATCTAGAAAATCTTTAGAATCAAATTTAAATCTTATTTCAAAATCTTTTGAATTTGTTTTAAAAAAATTTGTTCTGGAAAATCTAGAAGAAATAATGATTTGTCTTTGTTAGAAATATAGCTTGGTCCAATTTGTTATATATTCTAACAAAGTGCGAATTGGATTTTAACCTATTTAAAACATGTTATTAAAATTCTGAAATTAATCTTAATCAGGAAAAATTACTAATGACGTTACATAAATATATTTTTTTATTTTTTCAAAATGATTCGAATTAGCTAGTTTTTCTCTTCTTTTTTTGGGTACATTTGAATTTTAAAGAGTCGAAATTGAAGATTAACTATGTTTCAAAATTAAATGTTCATTTTTTTCCTCTTTTCTCCTCTTTTAAACCGTTCAATTAAGTGTTTTTTTCATCATTTATTCTCTACAAAAAACCTTCCGTAAAAGGAAAAAAAATGTACGACGGAATGACGGACAGAAATACCCATTTATATATATATATATATATATAAATCTGTATATATAATATATATCTGTAAATATATATATATATTGGGCATCTGGTCAGGATGCCACCCGAACGCCTCCCTAGGGAGGTGTTTAGGGCACGTCGAACTGGTAGGAGGCCACGGGGAAGACCCAGGACACGTTGGGAAGACTATGTCTCCCGGCTGGCCTGGGAACGCCTCGGGATCCCCCGGGAAGAGCTAGACCAAGTGGCTGGGGAAAGGGAAGTCTGGGTTTCCCAGCTTAGGCTGTTGCCCCCGCGACCCGACCTCGGATAAGCGGAAGAAGATGGATGCATGGATATATATATATATATACATATATATATTAAAGGTAAATTGAGCAAATTGGATATTTCTGGCAATTTATTTAAGTGTGTATCAAACTGGTAGCCCTTGGCATTAATCAGTACCCAAGAAGTAGCTCTTGGTTTCAAAAAGGTTGGTGACCCCTGGTCTAAGGGCTGAAGTGAAGCTTTTGGCGACACCAAGTGACAAAGTTGTAAATTACAACCAATTTAACCCTCCAATCTGTTGGCTTCCATCCATCAATTTTCTACCGCTTGTTCCTTTTAAACATACTCGCCAACCCTCCCGGATTTTCCGGGAGACTCCTGAAATTCAGCGCCTCTCCCGAAAACCTCCCGGGACAAACTTTGTCGCGAAATTCAGGTAGACCTGAGTGAGGACAGCCTGTTTTCACATCCGCTTTCCCACAATATAAACAGCGTGTCTGCCCGATGACGTTACAACTGTAGAATGATCGAGGGCGAGTTCTTGGTTTCTTATGTGGGTTTATTGTTAGGCAGTTTCATTAACGTCCTCCCAGCGCGGTAACAACACACAACAACAGCAGTCACGTTTTTGTCTACCGTAAACAGCAATGTTGTGACACTCTTAAACAGGGCAATACTGCCATCTACTCTACATGCATATGTGACAATAACATCTAGGGTCGGCATTTGATTATTCCCCCATTGTGGTTATCTGCGATCGTGTAAATACAGAGATTTTTTTAATACATAGTCTACTTCTATTCGGGGGTTTTACGGCAGTGAATGTTTTTATGATTGGACATTTTAAAACAACTGGTTTGTTTGAATGTTATTTTGAATGAAAAAAAGCGTTGTTTTTGAGTGTCGAAGAGCCTAGAAAAAAAAAATGTTTATATTTCTTTCATCTAACACAAATGAAAACGATCTGTTTTTTTCATATTCCAACACTGGAACCGGAAGCTGATATTTAAAGACAAGTGCACAGAAATAAACAGTGCAGCATGCAATTTGTGTTTGATTTACATTGTAGTTTTAATCAAAAGTTTGAGAGAGAAAGTAACACAACTTTTACGTCCATCCAGCCATCCATTTCTACCGCTTATGTCTTTTAGGTCAATTTTATATTCATGAATCCAGAATGTTAGCACGCAATCCAAATGTGTTTTTGTTTTATTCTGAATTTAAACATTTGTATAACTCAATAATTACAAATGAAAAAAAAATGACCATGATAACCTCCCACTTTTTAAAAAAATATTTATAAAAACAATCACCAACAAAGAAAATATAATTGTATTGTCTCATACTTTTATTTGTTTGTATTTTATCTTAGTGCCGTCCCTCGCACATGGTGTGTTTATTATTGTATTTATTTGTATTTAATTTATTTTGTAAAGGTATTTGTTACTCCTTTATATATATATATATATATATATATATATATATATATATATATATATATATATATATATATATATATATATATATATATATATATATATATATATATATATATATATATATATATATATATATATATATATATATATACTGGATTATCGTTGTTGGAATTGTTGGATGTCTGTATTATACTGTTATTAAAAATATAGATGAAAAAAGTAGCATTAGGTCAACAACAACAACAAAAAACATCTTTATGACGGAGGCTATAACGCCATCTTTAAACAGCAACTTCCAGTTCCAGTAGCGAAAAATTAAAAATATATGTTGATGTGGTTGATTTGAATGTTTGTTCTATGAAATATGAAATAAAAAATAAAACTGTTTTTTGATGTAACACCGAAGAAAAAACATCCTTTTTCCAATCGTTTTAGCGATTCAAAATAAATGTCAAGGTGTTTATAATATATTTTTAAATGCAAATCAAAAAACACATTTCGGAAAAAAATTATATTTGCATTTCTGAAACAAACTATTTAATTACACTTTTTTTTAAAGGACAATCGGACTCCTGCTGAACTAAAATGTTAGTCTTATGTTGAACGCAGAGGAAAAGCGAAAATACTGCTTCCGGTTCAATTTGTCATCACACAGATAAACACGCATTTTTGCGTTTTGGATGAACGTGTATTCGATTTTGGTGTTTACCTTGAAAAATAAAAATCCATGAAAGGAAAACAGCGCAAAATCCAATTTTATGGCAATAGTTTAATGAAAATCCACCTTTTTTTGTTTATTTTAAAATCTGCCATATGTATAAAAAAAATCGAAAAACGGCCTTATTTTTTTTTCAAGTTCCGATAGCGAAAAATGAAAAACATATGTTGATGTGGTTGATTTGAATGTTTGTTCTATGAAATATGAAATAAAAAATAAAACCGTTTTTGATGTAACACCGAAGAAAGAACATCGTTTTTCCAATCGTTTTAGCGTTTCAAAATAAATGTCGAGGTGTTTATAATATATTTCCAATTCTTAAATGCAAATCAAAAAACCCATTTCGGAAAAAAATTCTATTTGCATTTCTGAAACAAACTATTTAATTACACTTTTTTTAAAAGGACAATCGGACTCCTGCTGAACAAAGATGTTAGTCTTATGCTGAACGCAGAGGAAAAGCTAAAATACTGCTTCAGGTTCAATTTGTCATCACACAGATAAACACGCATTTTTTCGTTTTGGATGAATTTATCTTAGATTTTTGTGTTTATCTTGAAAAATAAAAATCCATGAAAGGAAAACAGCGCAAAATCCAATTTTATGGCGATAGTTTAATGAAAATC
Organism: Nerophis ophidion; assembly: GCF_033978795.1. NCBI lineage: Eukaryota > Metazoa > Chordata > Actinopteri > Syngnathiformes > Syngnathidae > Nerophis > Nerophis ophidion. The sequence continues at coordinate 24,400,274 of NC_084630.1, read as the reverse complement.
CACCTTTTTTTGTTTATTTTAAAATCTGCCATATGTATAAAAACATCGAAAAACGGCCTTTTTTTGCGTTTAAGAATTCGAATAGAATTACTCTTAACAACTTAGTTTTTTGTGTATTCTAAAAGTAAAACAAACCAATCGGTTTTTGTTATCCCTTTTCCGTCCATGAATGACCAAAACACCGAAGGCGGTGCGTCAAAGCCACTCGGAAATATCCCCTTGCAAGTTGAAATTAAAGAGAAAACATGACGTTTTGCACCCTCCGCTGGCGCTGCCATTAATCATTGTTAACGTCAGGGTATCCGCCCCTTTCTTCTGAGACTGAGGCGTACGAGAGACGTGTTTTAACGCCACTTGGGGAAGACGTTTACACTTAGTTTGGCGTTGCTATGGGAGATTTGGACTAAGAAGGAGCAATGGCAGGCTGCAGCAACAAAAAGACTCCAGATATGCGAAGAGAGCTGAACCCCAAGGACTTTTCTGAGCATCTCGACGAGGCGGATGAAGTTTGGGAGGACAAGGGCTGCAAAGGTGTGGCGCAAAGGAACAAGATGATGGAGAGCTCACAGGAGATGGCGTGTCTGATCACAAAGGCCAAGCGTGAACTCTGGAAGGACATGGAGAGGGAAAGCAGGGAGCACAGGAGCGCGGTGATGGAGGAGATGTCGGGGGAGATTTCCTATCTCATCAAGAAGGCCAAGCGGGAACTGTGGATGGACACCAGGCGAGAGAGAAGCGAGCTGAAGGAGACCACCTCGGAGCTCATCGCCGATCAGATGCAGGACTTGTGGCAGGACGTGTGGGCCGAGTTCCAGAAGCAAAGGAGCGAGATGAGGAAGACGTCGGAAGACATCTCGGACATGGTGAAGAAGGCCATCCAGGAGTTACGGAGGGAGACCTCCAAGCAGCACAAGGAGCTGCAAGACATCATCGACGAGCAAGACGAGCTCTTCGACACCTTGGAAAAGTCTGCCGAGGAGCAGGCGGAGGCCACCAAAAGCCTCCGCAGTCTCGCCGAGAACCTCAGCGACGACGTCGCCGAGATCCGGGCCGACGTCGCCGAGATCCGGGCCGACGTCGCCGAGATCCGGGCCGACGTGGAGGAAGTGAAGAAAGAAGTAAGTGAGGGCTCGGACGCTCCCAAGACGGAGAAGGACGAGATAGAGCGCTTGAGGCGCAGGGTAGACGCCTTGCAGCAAGGCATGCGCATGAATGACGTGACCTTTACTGGCCTTCAACTCAGGTCCTGCACCCGCAGAGGAGCCAATGACGCCTCGGCCGAGCAACAGGTGCTGGACTTCCTGCGCTCCAAGAAGGTGGAGGTGGACGCCGACCACATCGACTCCTGCGTGCCGGTGTACGGGAGGTGTCGTCGGCGCGGCGCGGCAGCGGCGGCCGTGGTGGTGGTGGTGGTCAAGTTGACAGCCAACAAACACAAAGTGGCGCTGCTGAAGCAGAGGAGCAAGCTGAAAGGCACGGGCGTCTACATCAACGAGCATCTGACCAAACGCAACGCCGACATCGCCAGGAGAGCGCGGCAGCTGAGGAGGACGGGCTGGATCCACAACACCTGGACCTCCAACTGCAAGGTCTACATCCAGCTCAACGCAGTGGCGGGAGAAGCCCGCAGGGTGGTCGCTGTCAAGGACATCAGGGAACTGGACCAAGTCCATTAAAACAGTGGTCCCCAACCGCCGGGCTGCATCTCGATTGGTACCGGGCGGCAGAAGAATTTTTTATAATTGTATTTTTTAAAAATCAACTTAAAAAGTGAAGTGAATTATATTTATATAGCGCATGGGTGTCAAACTCTGGCCCGCGGGCCAAAAATGGCCCGCCGTTTAATTTCATTTGGCCCTTGAGGCAATATCAAATTCAATCAATCAATCAATGTTTATTTATATAGCCCCAAATCACAAATGTCTCAAAAGACTGTACAAATCATTACGACTACAACATCCTCGGAAGAACCCACAAAAGGGCAAGGAAAACTCACACCCAGTGGGCAGGGAGAATTCACATCCAGTGGGACGCCAGTGACAATGCTGACTATGAGAAACCTTGGTGAGGACCTCAGATGTGGGCAACCCCCCCCTCTAGGAGACCGAAAGCAATGGATGTCGAGCGGGTCTAACATGATACTGTGAAAGTTCAATTCATAGTGGCTCCAACACAGCCGCGAGAGTTCAGTTCAAAGCGGATCCAAGACAGCAGCGAGAGTCCCGTCCACAGGAAACCATCTCAAGCGGAGACGGATCAGCAGCGTAGAGATGTCCCCAACCGATACACAGGCGAGCGGTCCATCTTGGGTCCCGACAAGCGGTCCATCCTGGGTCTCGACTCTGGACAGCCAGTACTTCATCCATGGTCATCGGACCGGACCCCCTCCACAAGGGAGGGGGGGACATAGGAGAAAAAAGAAAAGAAGCAGCAGATCAACTGGTCTAAAAAGGAGGTCTATTTAAAGGCTAGACTATACAGATGAGTTTTAAGGTGAGACTTAAATGCTTCTATTGAGGTAGCATCTCGAACTGTTACCGGGAGGGCATTCCAGAGTACTGGAGCCCGAACGGTAACATTAGAGCTGGCCCGCCGGTAACACCAAATTCACCACTAATACTCATACTTGCCAACCCTCCCAATTTTCCCGGGAGACTCCCGAAGTTTAGTGCCCTTCCCGAAAATCTCCCTGGGCAACCATTCTCCCGATTTCCACCCGGACAACAATATTGGGAGCGTGCCTTAAAGGTACTGCTTTTAGCGTCCTTTACAACATGTCGTCGCGTCCTCTTTTCCTCCATATAAACAGCGTACTGGCCAAGTCACATAATATATGCGGCTTTCACACACACACATACTTGGTCAACAGCCATACAGGTCACACTGAGGGTGGCCGTATAAACGACTTTAACATTGTTACAAATATGCGCCACACTGTGAACCCACACCAAACAAGAATGACAAAACACATTTCAGGAGAACACCCGCACCGTAACACAACATAAACACAACAGAACAAATACACAGAATCCCTTGCAGCACTAACTCTTCTGGAACGCTACAATATACACCACCAAACCCCGCCCACCTCATTTTTTATTTTATTTCGGAATTTATTAGCCTGTGGAAAAAGTTAATGTTGATATTTACCTTAGAAGGCTGCAAACAGACAAGAGGCAGTATTTTTTTTTAAATTAAATTGTATTTAATATACCACTGATGTTTTTTCGTTTGTTTTTTGAAAGTTGATGTTGCACTATTACGTTATATAAGCTCTGTCTGTTCCGTGGGAGGAAGCCCGAGTACCCGGAGGGAACATGCATACTCCACACAGAGAGATCCCGAGCCCGGGATTGAGCCAGGATCACTCAGGACCTTCGTGTTGTGAGGCAGATGCACTAAACCCTGTTCCACCGTGCTGCCCTATTTAAGCCTTGCTTGTTCAATATTCATTGCAAAACTTGTTTGGGTCCCTATTAAAAGGTTAATTTGTTCAACCTTGGCCCGCGGCTTTGTTCCGTTTTAAATTTTGGCCCACTCTGTATTTGAGTTTGACACCCCTTATATAGCGCTTTTCTCAAGTGACTCAAAGCGCTTTACATAGTGAAACCCAATATCAATCAATCAATCAATCAATGTTTATTTATATAGCCCCAAATCACAAATGTCTCAAAGGACTGCACAAATCATTACGACTACAACATCCTCGGAAGAACCCACAAAAGGGCAAGGAAAACTCACACCCAGTGGGCAGGGAGAATTCACATTCAGTGGGACGCCAGTGACAATGCTGACTATGAGAAACCTTGGAGAGGACCTCAGATGTGGGCAACCCCCCCCCTCTAGGGGACCGAAAGCAATGGATGTCGAGCGGGTCTAACATGATACTGTGAAAGTTCAATCCATAGTGGCTCCAAGACAGCAGTGAGAGTCCCGTCCACAGGAAACCATCTCAAGCGGATCAGCAGCGTAGAGATGTCCCCAACCGATACAGGCGAGCGGTCCATCCTGGGTCCCGACGAGCGGTCCATCCTGGGTCTCGACTCTGGACAGCCAGTACTTCATCCATGGTCATCGGACCGGACCCCCTCCACAAGGGAGGGGGGGACATAGGAGAAAGAAAAGAAGCGGCAGATCAACTGGTCTAAAAAGGAGGTCTATTTAAAGGCTAGAGTATACAGATGAGTTTTAAGATGAGACTTAAATGCTTCTACTGAGGTAGCATCTCGAACTGTTACCGGGAGGGCATTCCAGAGTACTGGAGCCCGAACGGAAAACGCTCTATAGCCCGCAGACTTTTTTTGAGCTCTAGGAATCACTAATAAGCCGGAGTCTTTTGAACGCAGATTTCTTGCCGGGACATACGGTACAATACAATCGCCAAGATAGGCTGGAGCTAGACCGTGTAGTATTTTATACGTAAGTAGTAAAACCTTAAAGTCACATCTTAAGTGCACAGGAAGCCAGTGCAGGTGAGCCAGTACAGGCGTAATATGATCAAACTTTCTTGTTCTTGTCAAAAGTCTAGCAGCCGCATTTTGTACCAACTGTAATCTTTTAATGCTAGACATGGGGAGACCCGAAAATAATATGTTACAGTAATCGAGACGAGACGTAACAAACGCATGGATAATGATCTCGGCGTTTTTAGTGGACAAAATGGAGCGAATTTTAGCGATATTACGGAGATGAAAGAAGGCCGTTTTAGTAACGCTTTTAATGTGTGACTCAAAGGAGAGAGTTGGGTCGAAGATAATACCCAGATTTTTTACAGAGTCACCTTGTTTTATTATTTGGTTGTCAAATGTTAAAGTTGTATTATTAAATAGAGGTCGGTGTCTAGCAGGACCGATAATCAGCATTTCCGTTTTTTTGGCATTAAGTTGCAAAAAGTTAGCGGACATCCATTGTTTAATTTCATTAAGACACGCTTCCAACTGACTACAGTCCGGCGTGTTGGTCAGCTTTAGGGGCATGTAAAGTTGGGTGTCATCAGCATAACAGTGAAAGCTAATACCGTATTTGCGTATGACGTCACCTAGCGGCAGCATGTAGATGCTGAAGAGTACAGGGCCAAGGACCGAACCCTGGGGAACTCCACACGTTACCTTAACATAGTCCGAGGTCACACTGTTATAGGAGACGCACTGCATCCTATCAGTAAGATAAGAGTTAAACCATGACAGGGCTGAGTCTGACATACCAATTCGTATTTTGATACGCTCTAATAAAATATTATGATCGACGGTATCGAAAGCAGCGCTAAGATCGAGGAGCAGCAACATCGATGACGCATCAGAGTCCATCGTTAGCAATAGATCATTAGTCATTTTTGCGATGGCTGTCTCAGTCGAGTGATTTGCCCTGAAACCGGATTGAAAGGTTTCACATAGATTGTTAAACGCTAAGTGCTCATTTAGCTGCTCTGCAACAATTTTTTCGAGGATTTTCGAAATAAAGGGAAGGTGAGACACCGGTCGGTAGTTTACCATGAGGTCAGGATCGAGGTTAGGTCTTTTAAGGAGAGGATGAATAACCGCTTTTTTGAATGCAACGGGAACAGTGCCCGAGGAAAGTGATAAGTTTATAATATTTAGCACTGATGGACCTAATAATACAAAAAGCTCCTTGATAAGTTTCCCAGGAAGTGGGTCAAGTAAACATGTTGTTTGTTTTATTCCATTTACACGTTGTAACAATCCTTCTAATGTTATTTCATCAAAACGAGAGAAACTATTTTGGATATTTGCAGTATCCGCCGTATATACAATCGTATCTGTGTTACTATAACCCCGTTGTAGCTGGGACACATTGTCTTTAATCTCCTTTCTAATAAGTTCAATTTTCTTATTAAAGAACTTCATAAAGTCATCTGCCGAATGGGTGGAGCTACTGGAAGGAGTCCCTTGTTGGGTTAGCGATGCTACTGTACTAAACAAAAATTTTGGATCGTTTTTATTAATGCGGATGAGATTTGAGTAATAATTAGTTTTAGCTAAGGTAAGCATGCGTTTATAAGTTATTAAACTATCACTCCATGCTTGATGGTGCACCTCAAGTTTAGTCGTGCGCCATTTGCGTTCCAGCTTTCTACATAATAATTTCTGAGCTCTAGTTTCTTCAGTAAACCATGGCGTACGCCTTTTTGGAGCCTTTTTTAACTTCAGCGGTGCTATACTATCAATGGTTTCGCGCAGGGCGTTGTTAAAGTTGTTAGTGAGGTTATCAATAGAGCCCACATACTTTGGGAACGGTGCCATTACCGAGGGCAGTAGGTCCGCAAGAGTCGTCGTTGTAGCAGCATTAATGTTGCGGCTGCTATAGCAGTTATTATTATTATTAGCTTGCCGAACATGAGTCTGAACTTCGAATTTTATAAGGTAATGATCGGACATTACTTTAGTATACGGGAGTATCATAACTTTGGAGACGGTGATACCTCTGACAAGCACTAGGTCTATCGTATTACCGCTGCGATACGTCGGTTCATTTATTATTTGTGTAAGACCACAGCTATCAATTATAGTCTGGAGCGCCACGCACGGTGGGTCCAATGGGGTATTCATATGGATATTAAAGTCCCCCATTATAATTATATTATCGGCGTGCGTCACTAGATCAGCAACAAACTCTGAGAATTCACTAATAAAGTCCAAATAGGGCCCTGGGGGGCGGTAGATAACGGCCAGGCACAGAGGCAGAGGTGTGGCAGGCTTCATAGAAAGCACCTCAAACGATTTATATTTATTATTTAAGTTAGGACTAAAGTTAAAGTTTTCGTTGTATATTAGTGCGACACCCCCTCCCCTTTTGAGGTGACGGGCAATATGCGCATTCGTATAGTTAGGAGGGGATGCCTCATTTATCGCAAAAAAGTCGTCTGGTTTAAGCCAGGTTTCGCTAAGACCGATGACGTTAAGGTTGTTGTCTCTAATGACCTCATTGACTAATAACGTTTTGGGAGACAAAGATCTGATGTTTAGAAAGCCCATATTGTAGGTAGTGGGCTGTTTTAAGGAGTTGTTGATAAAATTATCCGTAGTAGCAATATTAATAATGTTGCGTTTATTATGCGCAGTGTACTTAAAATAATTACGACCATATCTAGGAATTGATATGACGGGAATTTTCAGATTGTCTACTTGGCGCTGCGATAAACTGAACGCATCATAATTTGCCACCTCAGTAGAACGCATGTCTAACTCTGACGTAGTCATAGACACAGTAGAAAAAACATTTTGTGAGTTGTGTATTATTCTACGAAAATTGCTATGTGTACAGGGATCATCCAGCCTGGCGCTGGCTAGTTCTAACTTAACTGACTCCATACCCAGGCTAGCAGGCTCTGTAATTGCCTGTGACCGGGCTTGCTCTAGTGCAGTTAGTCAAATGTGGCTCAATGCGAAGTCTATGTTCCGAGACAAGAGGATAGCGCCTTCCTGGTTAGGGTGAGGGCCGTCTCTCCTCAGCAAGCCAGGTTTGCCCCAGAAAGAGGGCCAATTATCAATAAGCGTAAATCCCTGTTGTCTGCAGAAGCTATCCAGCCACCTGTTAAGAGAGACTAATCTGCTATATCTCTCATCATTGCCTCTCACAGGCAGGGGGCCAGAGACAATTACTCGATGCCTGGACATCTTTCTGGCGAGATTACAAGCCCTGGCTATGTTTCTCTTTGTAATCTCTGATTGTCTCATCCTAACGTCATTGGAGCCAAACTGTATTACTATATTCGCATAACTAGTGGTACGGTTAGCCTGCCGTACGTGTTTACTAGACCTGTTGCGAGTTAGCTCCCTAAGATTAGCTTCAATGTCAGGTGCTCTGCCCCCGGGAATACACTTAATTGTGGCTGGTTTGCGAAGCTTTATGTTTCGGGTGATGGAGTCCCCTATGACTAAAGTGTGGTGCCCGGTAGACTGGGGTGTAGGACTAGCTAAAGGGCTAAATCTATTATGCGTCTCAACCGGTACACCATAGCTTGTAGGTCGATTAGGGCTGCTACAAGCTGGGCTAGTTAGCTCGCTACAGCTAACGCTAGCAGATGTGTCCGCAACATCTAAAGTTACGAAATTACACTGCTCTAAGTGACATATCTAAGTTACATTTAATCCAGTGTGGGTGGCACTGGGAGCAGGTGGGTAAAGTGTCTTGCCCTAGGACACAACGGCAGTGACTAAGATGGCGGAAAAGGGAATCGAACCTGCAACCCTCGAGTTGCTGGCACGGCCGCGCTACCAACCGAGCTATGCCGCCCACAAGATACACTTACAATTAGTGCACCAACCCAAAAAAACTCCCTTTTTCATGACCGAAAAAAAATAATACCGCCCCCCTAAAAATGAAACCAAATGTCTAGTTCAGGGGTCGGCAACCCGACAAAAATATAGGAAATATAAATATAAGGAAATGATGGGGGAAAAAAACATATTTTTTGTTTTAATTTGGTTTCTGTAGGAGGACAAACATGACACAAACCTCCCTAATTGTTATAAAGCAAACTGTTTATATTAAACATGCTCTACTGATTCGAATATTTGGCAAGCGCCGTTTTGTCCTACTCATTTTGGCGGTCCTTGAACTCACCGTGGTTTGTTTACATGTACAACTTTCTCCGACTTTCTAGGACGTGTTTTATGCCACTTCTTTTTCTGTCTCATTTTGTCCACCAAACTTTTAACGTTGTGCGTGAATGCACAAAGGTGAGTTTTGTTGATGTTATTGACTTCCTTTTTCATGACCATAAAAAAGAATACCGCCCCCTCCCCCCACAATGTAAATGAAACCAAATGTCTAGGTCAGGGGTCGGCAACCCGACAAAAACATATTTTTTGTTTTAATTTGGTTTTTGTAGGAGGACAAACATGACACAAACCTCCCTAATTGTTATGTTTGTTTGTATTAAACATGCTTCACTGATTCCAGTATTTGGCTTATCCAAGCACCGTTTTGTCCTACTCATTTTGGCGGTCCTTGAACTCACCATGGTTTGTTTACATGTACAACTTTCTCCGACTTTCTAGGACGTGTTTTATGCCACTTCTTTTTCTGTCTCATTTTGTCCACCAAACTTTTAATGTTGTGCGTGAATGCACAAAGGTGAGTTTTGTGGATGTTATTGACTTGTGTGGAGTGCTAATCAGACATATTTGGTCACTGCATGACTGCAAGCTAATCGATGCTAACATGCTATTTAGGCTAGCTGTATGTACATATTGCATCATTATGCCTCATTTGTTGCTATTTTTGAGCTCATTTAGTTTCCTTTAAGTCCTCTTAATTCAATTTATATCTCATGACACTATCTGTATGTAATATGGATATTAATTTTTTGCGTCTCCAGACAGATTTGTTTTTGTATTTTTGGTCCAATATGGCTCTTTTAACATTTTGGGTTGCTGACCCCTGGTCTGGGTATAATGATTGATGATAAATTGAACTGGAAATCTCACATAAAAAATATACAACTTAAAGTAGCAAGAAACATGTAAATAATGAATAGAGCAAAGCATGTTCTAGACCAAAAATCACTTCATATTGTCTACTGCTCAGTAGTCCTACATGACTTATTGTGTAGAAATGTGTGAAATAACTGCAAAAGTACACTTCACTCATTAAATGTGTTACAAAAAAAAACAGTTATAATAATACATCATGTGGCTATAGACAATTATTTGTTCAATCAAAAATACTGAAATTCACATAGTGAATTTGCAAACAGCTAAAATGATACACAAAGCAAACTCTAACCTGCTGGCCAAGAATATACAACAATTATTCTCAAAAAAAGAGGAGAAATATAATCTTAGAGAAAAATGTAATTTAAAATGTACGCACGTACAACACTTAAGACCTTCAGTATATCAGGATGTGGAATTAAATGATGGAATGGATGAAGCAAAGCAATCAATGTACTAATATCATCCACTTCTACAAACTCTTCGCACTTAAAGTGTTTACAAAGTACAAAGCAGAAGATAAACATTATGAATTTATTTCATCATCCATCCATCCATCCATCCATTTTCTACCGCTTCCATTTTCAAAATAATCTTACTCATCTCACCATATGAAATATAACTTACTTTGCCAATTATTTTAATTGTGATTACTTATGGAGTATATTGTGAATCAATTGTGAACAGGAAGTGAACAGAAGTTTTAGCAACTGTTATGTAAAGGAAAAGGGGTAGGATTAAATAAGATCTGCTTCTTCTTACTCCTTTTCCAACATGTTGAATAGAGAAACTGGAAATTGTGATGCATCATGTTGTATGCATGCATGTGTGATGTATCATGTTGTATGCATGCATGTGTGATGTATCATGTTGTATGCGTGCATGTGTGATGTATCATGTTGTATGCCTGCATTTGTGATGTACCATGTATGCATGCATGTGTGATGCATCATGTTGTATGCATGCATGTGTGATGCATCATGCTGTATGCATGCATGTGTGATGTATCATGTTGTATGAATGCATGTGCGATGCATCATGCCGTATGCATGCATGTGTGATGCATCATGCTGTATGCATGCATGTGTGATGTATCATGTTGTATGCATGCATGTGTGATGCATCATGTTGTATGCATGTATGTGTGATGTATCATGTTGTATACATGCATGTGTGATGTATCATTTTGTATGCATGCATGTGTGATGTATCATGTTGTATGCGTGCATGTGTGATGTATCATCTTGTATGCCTGCATTTGGGATGTATCATGTATGCATGCATGTGTGATGCATCATGTATGCATGCATGTGTGATGCATCATGTTGTATGCATGCATGTGTGATGTATCATGTTGTATGCATGCATGCATGTGTGATGCATCATGTTGTGTGTATCAATCTGTATGCATGCATGTGTGGTGTATCATTGTGTATGCATACATGTGTGCTGCATCATGTTGTGTGCATGTAAGTGTGATGTATCATGTTGTATGCATGCATGTGTGATGTATCATGTTGTATGCATGCATGCATGTGTGATGCATCATGTTGTGTGTATCATGCTGTATGCATGCATGTGTGATGTATCATTGTGTATGCATGCATGTGTGATGTATCATGTTGTGTGCATGCAAGTGTGATGTATCATGTTGTATGCATGCATGTGTGATGTATCATGTTGTGTGCATGCATGTGTAATGTATCATGTTGTATGCATGCATGTGTGATGCATCATATTGTATGCATGCATGTGTGATGCATCATGTTGTATGCGTGCATGTGTGATGTAGCATGTCATATGTGTGCATGTGTGATGTATCGTGTTGTATGCATGCATGTGTGATGTATCGTGTTGTACGCATGCATGTGTGATGTATCATGTTGTATGCATGTATGTGTGACGTATCATGTTGTATACATGCATGTGTGATGTATCATGTTGTATGCATGCATGTGCGATGTATCATTGTGTATGCATGCATGTGTGATGTATCATGTTGTGTACATGCAAGTGTGATGTATCATGTTGTATGCATGCATGTGTGATGTATCATGTTGTGTGCATGCATGTGTAATGTATCATGTTGTATGCGTGCATGTGTGATGCATCATATTGTATGCATGCATGTGTGATGCATCATGTTGTATGCATGCATGTGTGATGTAGCATGTCGTATGCGTGCATGTGTGATGTATCGTGTTGTATGCATGCATGTGTGATGTATCATGTTGTATGCATGCATGTGTGATGCATTGTGTTGTATGCATGTATGTGTGACGTATCATGTTGTATACATGCATGTGTGATGTATCATGTTGTATGCATGCATGTGCGATGTAGCATGTCGTATGCGTGCATGTGTGATGTATCGTGTTGTATACCTGCATTTGTGATGTATCATGTATGCATGCATGTGTGAAGCATCATGTTGTATGCATGCATGTGTGATGTATCATGTTGTATGCATGCATGCATGTGTGATGCATGCATGTTGTGTGTATCATGCTGTATGCATGCATGTGTGATGTATCATTGTGTATGCATACATGTGTGCTGTATCATGTTGTGTGCATACATGTGTGCTGTATCATGTTGTGTGCATGCATGTGTGATGCATCATGTTGTATGCATGCATGTGTGATGCATTATGTTGTATGCATGCATGTGTGATGCATCATGTTGTATGCATGCATGTGTGATGCATCATGTTGTATCCATGCACGTGTGATGTATCATGTTGTATCCATGCATGCATGTGTGATGCATCATGTTGTGTGTATCATGCTATATGCATGCATGTGTGATGTATCATGTTGTATGCATGCATGTGTGATGTGCCATGTTGTGTGCATGCAAGTGTGATGTACCATGTTGTATGCATGCATGTGTGATGTACCATGTTGTATGCATGCATGTGTGATGCATCATGTTGTATGCATGCATGTGTGATGCATCATGTTGTATGCATGTATGTGTGACATATCATGTTGTATACATGCATGTGTGATGTATCATGTCGTATTTGTGCATGTGTGATGTATCATGTTGTATGCATGCATGTGTGATGTATCATGTTGTATGCATGCATGCATGTGTGATGCATCATGTTGTATGCATGTATGTGTGAAGTATCATGTTGTATACATGCATGTGTGATGTATCATGTTGTATGCATGCATGTGTGATGTATAATGTTGTATGCGTGCATGTGTGATGTATCATGTTGTATGCATGCATGCATGTGTGATGCATCATGTTGTGTGTATCATGCTGTATGCATGCATGTGTGATGTATCATTGTGTATGCATGCATGTGTGATGTGCCATGTTGTGTGCATGCAAGTGTGATGTATCATGTTGCATGCATGCATGTGTGATGTACCATGTTGTATGCATGCATGTGTGATGTACCATGTTGTATGCATGCATGTGTGATGCATCATGTTGTATGCATTTATGTGTGACGTATCATGTTGTATACATGCATGTGTGATGTATCGTGTTGTATGCATGTATGTGTCACGTATCATGTTGTATACATGCATGTGTGATGTATCGTGTTGTATGCCTGCATTTGTGATGTATCATGTATGCATGCATGTGTGATGCATCATGTTGTATGCATGCATGTGTGATGCATCATGTTGTATGCATGCATGTGTGATGTATCATGTAGTATGCATGCATGCATGTGTGATGCATCATGTTGTGTGTATCATGCTGTATACATGCATGTGTGATGTATCATGTTGTATGCATGCATGTGTGATGTATCATGTCGTATGCGTGCATGTGTGATGTATCATTTTGTATGCGTGCATGTGTGATGTATCATGTTGTATGCATGCATGTGTGATGCATCATGTTGTATGCATGTATGTGTGAAGTATCATGTTGTATACATGCATGTGTGGTGTATCATGTTGTATGCATGCATGTGTGATGTATCATGTTGTATGCGTGCATGTGTGATGTATCATGTTGTATGCCTGCATTTGTGATGTATCATGTATGCATGCATGTGTGATGCATCATGTTTTATGCATGCATGTGTGATGCATCATGTTGTATGCACTCATGTGTGATGTTTCATGTTGTATGCATGCATGCATGTGTGATGCATCATGTTGTGTGTATCATGCTGTATGCATGCATGTGTGATGTATCATTGTGTATGCATGCATGTGTGATGTATCATGTTGTGTGCATGCAAGTGTGATGTATCATGTTGTATGCATGTGTGATGCATCATGTTTTATGCATGCATGTGTGATGCATCATGTTGTATGCACTCATGTGTGATGTTTCATGTTGTATGCATGCATGTGTGATGTATCATTGTGTATGCATGCATGTGTGATGTATCATGTTGTGTGCATACATGTGTGCTGTATCATGTTGTATGCATGCATGTGTGATGCATCATTTTGTATGCATGCATGTGTGATGCATCACAATGTATGCATGCATGCATGTGTGATGCATCGTGTTGTGTGTATCATGCTGTATGCATGCATGTGTGATGTATCATTGTGTATGCATGCATGTGTGATGTATCATGTTGTGTGCATGCAAGTGTGATGTATCATGTTGTATGCATGCATGTGTGATGTACCATGTTGTATGCATGCATGATGCATCATGTTGTATGCATGCGTGATGCATCATGTTGTATGCATGTATGTGTGACGTATCATGTTGTATACATGCATGTGTGATGTGTCATGTTGTATGCATGCATGTGTTATGTATCTTGTTGTATGCGTGCATGTGTGATGCATCATGTTGTATGCACGCATGTGTGATGCATCATGTTGTGTGCGTGCATGTGTGATGTACCATGTTGTATGCATGCATGTGCGATGTATCGTGTTGTATGCATGCATGTGATGTATCATGTTGTATGCATGCATGTGTGATACATCATGTATGCATGCATGTGTGGTGTATCATGTTGTATGCGTGCATGTGCGATGTATAATGTTGTATGCGTGTATGTGCGATGTATCATGTTGTATGCGTGCATGTGTGATGTATCATGTTGTAAGCATGCATGTGTGATGTATCATGTTGTATGCATGCATGTGCGATGTATCATGTTGTATGCATGCATGTGTGATGTATCATGTTGTATGCATGCATGTGTGATGTATCATGTTGTATGCATGCATGTGTGATGTATCATGTTGTATGCATGCATGTGTGATGCATCATGTTGTATGCATGTATGTGTGATATATCATGTTGTATGCATGCACGTGTGATGTATCATGTTGTATGCATGCATGTGTGATACATCATGTTGTATGCGTGCATGTGTGATGTATCATGTTGTATGCGTGCATGTGCGATGTATCATGTTGTATGCGTGCATGTGCGATGTATCATGTATGCGTGCATGTGTGATGTATCATGTATGCATGCATGTGTGATGTATCATGTTGTATGCATGCATGTGTGAGGTATCATGTTGTATGCGTCCATGTGTGATGTATCATGTTGTATGCTTGCATGTGTGATGCATCATGTTGTATGCATGCACGTGTGATGTATCATGTTGTATGCATGCACGTGTGATGTATCATGTTGTATGCTTGCATGTGTGATGCATCATGTTGTATGCATGCATGTGTGATGCATCATGTTGTATGCATGCATGTGTGATGCATCATGTTGTATGCATGTATGTGTGACATATCATGTTGTATACATGCATGGGTGATGTATCATGTTGTATGCATGCATGTGTGATGTATCATGTCGTATTTGTGCATGTGTGATGTATCATGTTGTATGCATGCATGTGTGATGTATCATGTTGTATGCATGCATGCATGTGTGATGCATCATGTTGTATGCATGTATGTGTGAAGTATCATGTTGTATGCATGCATGTGTGATGTATAATGTTGTATGCGTGCATGTGTGATGTATCATGTTGTATGCATGCATGCATGTGTGATGCATCATGTTGTGTGTATCATGCTGTATGCATGCATGTGTGATGTATCATTGTGTATGCATGCATGTGTAATGTGCCATGTTGTGTGCATGCAAGTGTGATGTATCATGTTGCATGCATGCATGTGTGATGTACCATGTTGTATGCATGCATGTGTGATGTACCATGTTGTATGCATGCATGTGTGATGCATCATGTTGTATGCATGTATGTGTGACGTATCATGTTGTATACATGCATGTGTGATGTATCGTGCTGTATGCATGTATGTGTCACGTATCATGTTGTATACATGCATGTGCGATGTATCGTGTTTTATGCCTGCATTTGTGATGTATCATGTATGCATGCATGTGTGATGCATCATGTTGTATGCATGCATGTGTGATGCATCATGTTGTATGCATGCATGTGTGATGTATCATGTAGTATGCATGCATGCATGTGTGATGCATCATGTTGTGTGTATCCTGCTGTATACATGCATGTGTGATGTATCATGTTGTATGCATGCATGTGTGATGTATCATGTCGTATGCGTGCATGTGTGATGTATCATTTTGTATGCGTGCATGTGTGATGTATCATGTTGTATGCATGCATGTGTGATGCATCATGTTGTATGCATGTATGTGTGAAGTATCATGTTGTATGCATGCATGTGTGATGTATCATGTTGTATGCGTGCATGTGTGATGTATCATGTTGTATGCCTGCATTTGTGATGTATCATGTATGCATGCATGTGTGATGCATCATGTTTTATGCATGCATGTGTGATGCATCATGTTGTATGCACTCATGTGTGATGTTTCATGTTGTATGCATGCATGCATGTGTGATGCATCATGTTGTGTGTATCATGCTGTATGCATGCATGTGTGATGTATCATTGTGTATGCATACATGTGTGCTGTATCATGTTGTATGCATGCATGTGTGATGCATCATTTTGTATGCATGCATGTGTGATGCATCACAATGTATGCATGCATGCATGTGTGATGCATCGTGTTGTGTGTATCATGCTGTATGCATGCATGTGTGATGTATCATTGTGTATGCATGCATGTGTGATGTATCATGTTGTGTGCATGCAAGTGTGATGTATCATGTTGTATGCATGCATGTGTGATGTACCATTTTGTATGCATGCATGATGCATCATGTTGTATGCATGCGTGATGCATCATGTTGTATGCATGTATGTGTGACGTATCATGTTGTATACATGCTTGTGTGATGTGTCATGTTGTATGCATGCATGTGTTATGTATCTTGTTGTATGCGTGCATGTGTGATGCATCATGTTGTATGCACGCATGTGTGATGCATCATGTTGTGTGCGTGCATGTGTGATGTACCATGTTGTATGCATGCGTGTGCGATGTATCGTGTTGTATGCATGCATGTGATGTATCATGTTGTATGCATGCATGTGTGATACATCATGTATGCATGCATGTGTGGTGTATCATGTTGTATGCGTGCATGTGCGATGTATCATGTTGTATGCACGTATGTGCGATGTATCATGTTGTATGCGTGCATGTGTGATGTATCATGTTGTATGCAGGCATGTGCGATGTATCATGTTGTATGCATGCATGTGTGATGTATCATGTTGTATGCATGCATGTGTGATGTATCATGTTGTATGCATGCATGTGTGATGTATCATGTTGTATGCATGCATGTGTGATGCATCATGTTGTATGCATGTATGTGTGATATATCATGTTGTATGCATGCACGTGTGATGTATCATGTTGTATGCATGCATTTGTGATACATCATGTTGTATGCGTGCATGTGTGATGTATCATGTTGTATGCGTGCATGTGCGATGTATCATGTTGTATGCGTGCATGTGCGATGTATCATGTATGCGTGCATGTGTGATGTATCATGTATGCATGCATGTGTGATGTATCATGTTGTATGCATGCATGTGTGAGGTATCATGTTGTATGCGTCCATGTGTGATGTATCATGTTGTATGCTTGCATGTGTGATGCATCATGTTGTATGCATGCACGTGTGATGTATCATGTTGTATGCATGCACGTGTGATGTATCATGTTGTATGCATGCATGTGTGATGTATCATGTTGTATGCGTGCATGTGTGATGTATCATGTTGTATGCATACACGTGTGATGCATCATGTTGTATGCATGCATGTGTTATGCATCATGCTGTATGCACGCATGTGTGATGTATCATGTTGCATGCATGCATGTGTGATGTATCATGTTGTATGCATGCATGTGTGATGCATCATGTTGTATGCATGTATGTGTGACGTATCATGTTGTATACATGCATGTGTGATGTATCATGTTGTATGCATGCATGTGTGATGTATCATGTCGTATGCGTGCATGTGTGATGTATCATGTTGTATGCATGCATGTGTTTGGTGCATCATGTTGTATGCATGTATGTGTGACGTATCATGTTGTATACATGCATGTGTGATGTATCATGTCGTATGCGTGCATGTGTGATGTATCATGTTGTATGCATGCATGTGTGATGTATCATGTTGTATGCATGCATGTGTGATGCATCATGTTGTATGCATGTATGTGTGAAGTATCATGTTGTATACATGCATGTGTGATGTATCATGTTGTATGCATGCATGTGTGATGTATCATGTTGTATGCGTGCATGTGTGATATATCATGTTGTATGCCTGCATTTGTGATGTATCATGTATGCATGCATGTGTAATGCATCATGTTGTATGCATGCATGTGTGATGCATCATGTTGTATGCACTCATGTGTGATGTATCATGCTGTATGCATGCATGTGTGATGTATCATTGTGTATGCATGCATGTGTGATGTATCATGTTGTGTGCATGCAAGTGTGGTGTATCATGTTGTATGCATGCATGTGTGATGTATCATGTTGTATACATGCATGTGTGATGTGTCATGTTGTATGCATGCATGTGTGATGTATCTTGTTGCATGTGTGCATTTGTGATGCATCATGTTGTATGCACGCATGTGTGATGCATCATGCTGTGTGCGTGCATGTGTGATGTATCATGTTGTATGCATGCATGTGAGATGTATCGTGTTGTATGCATGCATGTGATGTATCATGTTGTATGCATGCATGCGTGATACATCATGTTGTATGCGTGCATGTGCGATGTATCATGTTGTATGCGTGTATGTGCGATATATCATGTTGTATGCGTGCATGTGTGATGTATCATGTTGTAAGCATGTATGTGTGATATATCATGTTGTATGCATGCATGTATGATGTATCATGTTGTATGCATGCATGTGTGATGTATCATGTTGTATGCATGCATGTGTGATGTATCATGTTGTATGCATGCATGTGCGATGTATCATGTTGTATGCATGCATGTGTGATGCATCATGTTGTATGCATGTATGTGTGATGTATCATGTTGTATGCATGCACGTGTGATGTATCATGTTGTATGCATGCATGTGTGATACATCATGTTGTATGCGTGCATGTGTGATGTATCATGTTGTATGCGTGCATGTGCGATATATCATGTTGTATGCGTGCATGTGCGATGTATCATGTTGTATGCGTGCATGTGTGATGTATCATGTTGTATGCTTGCATGTGTGATGCATCATGTTGTATGCATGCACGTGTGATGTATCATGTTGTATGCATGCACGTGTGATGTATCATGTTGTATGCGTGCATGTGTGATGTATCATGTTGTATGCGTGCATGTGTGATGTATCATGTTGTATGCATGCATGTGTAATGTATCATGTTGTATGCATACACGTGTGATGTATCATGTTGTATGCGTGCATGTGTGATGTATCATGTTGTATGCGTGCATGTGTGATGTATCATGTTGTATGCATGCATGTGTGATGTATCATGTTGTATGCATACACGTGTGATGCATCATGTTGTATGCATGCATGTGTTATGCATCATGCTGTATGCACGCATGTGTGATGTATCATGTTGCATGCATGCATGTGTGATGTATCATGTTGTATGCGTGCATGTGTGATGCATCATTTTGTATGCATGCATGTGTGATGCATCGTGTTGTATGCATGCATGTGTGATGTATCATGTTGTATGCATGCATGTTTGATGTATCATGTTGTATGTGTGCATGTGTGATGTATCATGTTGTATGTGTGCATGTGTGATGTATCATGTTGTATGCATGCATGTGTGATGCATCATGTTGTATGCATGCATGTGTGATGTATCATGTTGTATGCATGCATGTGTGATGCAGCATGCTGCATGCACGCACGCATGTGTGATCCATCATGCTGTGTGCATCGTGCTGCATGCATGCATGTGCGGTGCATCATGCTGCATGCACGCATGTGTGATGCGTCACACATGCGTGCATGGATGTATGATGCATCATGTTGCATGCATGTATATATCATGGAGAGAATGCCAAGAGTGTGCAAAGCAGTAATCGGAGCAAAGGGTGGCTATTTTGAAGAAACTAGAATATAAAATATGTTTTTACTTATGTTACCTTTTTTTGTTAAGTACATTGATTGAATCTTTTATTAGTAGATTGCACAGTACAGTACATATTCTGTACAATTGACCACTAAATGGTAACACCCCAATAAGTTTTCAACTTGTTTAAGTCGGGGTCCACGTTAATCAGTTCATGGTAAGTCCATAACTCCACATGTGTTCATTCAAAGTTTTGATGTGACTATCTACAATGTAAATAGTCATGAAAATAAAGAAAACAGATTCAATGAGAAGAAAGTGTGTACAAACTTTTGGCCTGTACTGAAAGTTTTTTTTTTTTTTTAATGCATTCTAACGTGTAAATAAAAATCTGCTTACAGTGGAGTCAATGGGAGGTCCTTTATTACACCCATAAAACGCAATTTAAAAAAAACATCCAAAAAGCACCAACAATACTCCATTTACATTTCCTGGCTTGAATATTGACACATATTAGTCATATAGTTATTATAAATATTAACACGTATTAGTCATATTGTTATTATAAATATGAACAAGTATTAGAATATGAACAAGTATTAGTGATGTTATTATTATAAGTGCTTACGCAGACAAACTATTTATAGTGATCACGAGCTCATGTTGATGATCAGCTGCTTCCTCACTTCCCTGCTCATCAAACTTTATCCCGGGTCATAAATCATGCCTCTCACCTGGTTAGTAGAAGGACGAGGACGTATTTTGACACGTTGGTACACTTTATACATATCTATACAATAATAAAAAAGCTAATGGTAATGTGAGTGAATAAGTGTCGGTTTGTAAATGGGTCATACTTGCCAACCCTCCCGGATTTTCCGGGAGACTCCCGAAATTCAGCGCCTCTCCCGAAAACCTCTTGGAAGAAATTTTCTCCCGAAAATCTCCCGAAATTCAGCCCGAGCTGGAGGCCACGCCCCCTCCAGCTCAAACATGCACAGTTCAAAGCTTGAAAAGGAGGATTGCAGGCGGATCTGACGGCATTTAAAGTCATTTTTAAAAACGACTGCTAATCCTCCTCTTTTTCGACCGGACGACCGCGGAGAATTAAAGTAGGACACTCCAGAGGCAGAAGTTCATTAAGAGGGGCGGACTCACCGGCTCTCAGCCATGTTTCCGTCACACAGAGGAAGTCAAGTCTGCGGGAAGTGAAGAAATCCTCCAGGATAAACGTTTTGTTTGCCAAAGATCTTGCGTTCACAAGACCGAACCTGGCGGGGGCCAGCCCAACCAAGGGCGCAGCTAAGCCAGGTGGGGCCCGACACACAGCCCACAGGTGGCGGGGGAGAGGAGCCACCAGGTGGGAAAGGAAAGCAGGAATCCGGCCGGATAAAAAATTTGACTGCGACATCGAAAAACCAACGTCGAAGTTCATAACAGTGGGAGAGGGGCAAAGATCCAACAGTGTTTGGCGGTCGTACACAAGCAGTGAGCAGACAGAGACGAAAATAGACACAAACAACACAAAAACAAACAGAGCTGACAGCGAGAGACAGCAGGCCAAAGCACATACTGGCGCCATCTTCTGGAAACTCTTAAGTGTCGTTACTCAAATCGTGAAAGGAAAGTGCTGTTGTTGTTTTTTAGTAACCAGCAAGCACATTACAGTTAGTAGAACAACTGTGTTTTTATTACTGTGTATTTGATAGGTGCCGTCTGAAATTCAACTATTTCTTTTATTTATATATATAATAAAATGAATATATATAGCTAGAATTTAATTAAATATATATATATATATATGAAATACTCGAGTTGGTGAATTGGCTGTAAATATAGACCTCCCCTCTTAACCACGCCCCCGCCCAAACCACGCCACCCCCCGCCCCCCCGACCCCACCTACCAAAATCGGAGGTCTCAAGGTTGGCAAGTATGAGTGAATGTGGAAATACTGTCAAAGCGCTTTGGGCTCCTTAAAAAGGGGTAGAAAAAGTGCTATACAAGTACAACCCATTTACAACCCAGGTGTCACTTCCTCCCACTCATTTTGGACATGAAAACACCCAAACATTATGTATTGTTTTTATTCTAAATTATTTATTTCTATTTCAGTACTTTATCATAATGTTATCAAGGTTATTTCCTTTTTTTACTTCCGTTTTGTAACTTGACCAAAATAAACTACTCCTGCTAAATATAGGTATACTGTGTGAGATAGAGATATTTTTAGGTGTTCTTTTTTAATCCATAGTCACGTTTAAAGCAGCTAGTATTTCCTGTGTAGTCTGTCTTCTTGTGACCTCCTTGCTTTTATCTCATGTCCGCTTGTAAACTCTATACTTTGTCTTAAGGGCTCCTGTTTGTCAGCTAACAGAGCTGTTTTGGCCAGTTCCTCATCACTTTTGAAGAAGCAGCCGCGCTCTTTTGTGGAAGCTGACTCTTTTTATTTGAATTCAGACCTCTTCTTGTTGATGCTATTGTGGCGTGGTAAGGGCGGGTCTCCTAAAGCTTTAGTAAAACTTGGCCAAGTACCGTTCTGTCTGGGTGGTCCTCTTTACTCAACATATGTCATCCAAAACAACGTGGGAGTGGCCAGTGTGTTTTGATACTTGGCGGCATCTTGCAAGTATGCTAACTTTTCTACAGTATTTTAGCATGCTAATGTTAGGATGCTAACATTTTTTTCCAGCATTTTTGATAATTTCCTTCGTATGAACCTACAAATCATGGGTTTTGATACTTTGAACTTCGACCAACCCGGGGCGGAAGGTTCACAGTACAGATAGCAGGTCCATCAAGATTTGTGCGAGAATTTTCTCATGTTTTTTTCTGTTCAAAATGTGGCGCGGCCCGTACAAAAATGGCCCCCTGGTCCACCCCTGATGTATGTCATGGCCTGTAGCATTTCCTAAGCGTCCAATCGGATCGCTCTGACGACTCGCAACCCCTCGACCGGTCGCCACGGTGACCGTGACGAGCCCGCGACGAGCCCGCGGCAGCTGTATGACCACCGCTAACTATTACTCGATTGAGTCTGTGTGCTGCGGCCATAATGTTGCAAGGGATTCTGGGATAGGAAGGCCTGTGGACCGCGACAGTGAATAGTAAGAAAGGATGCATGAAAGCCCCTTCAGTTAACCAAAGTTTACATGTCCAGGTTCCCCCTTTAAGGCTTCCACAGCCTCAGGAGGCCGTCCTCGCTGTAGGTGGCGATGAGGTCGTGGTGCGGGTGGTGCGTGACGCCGATGACGTCCTTCTCGTGGACCTGAGGGGGCACAAGCAGGCCAATCAGACGCGTGTCCCCCCCCACCCCCCCACATGTGGCAGGGAGCCCACCAGCTTACTGTCAGAGTTTTCGCCAGCCTTCCCGACGCGTAGTTGAAGCAGTAGAGCAGCAAGTCCTCGCCCACGCAGTAGATCCATTGCCCTCGGGGGGACACGGTGCTGCACACAAACTTGGCCCCTGACTTCCTGTCCGCGGTCAACGTCTTGACAGTCTGAAGAAAAGCCGGTGGTCAAAATAATGTCATGATTGTTCCTGCCTACTAAGCACTACTAAGTCCGGCCCCACTTTTCAAGACGCACTAGCTCCATGCTAATTTACATTGGATTTGCCATTGAAATGCTACCGATTAGCATTGGCGATTTTACATGGCGACTTTGTCCGTCCATCCAAATTTGGTAATGCAAACGACAACTAAGACGGACGTACGATCAAACAGCCGGCGTGTGAAAAGTACAAGACATACAGTATTAACACTTTGTAGCGCTTGACTGGCATATTCAACTTTATGGCAAAGACTACTTCTTAGCCTGGCAACACACCTTACACACCTTACACCATACCACTGATATATGTGTATATATACATATATGTATGTGTGTGTGTATATATATATATATATATATATATATATATATATACATATATAAAATATATATATACAGTATATATACATACATACATACATACATATATACACCAATATATATGTATGTATATATATATATATGGATATATGTGTATATATACATATATGTATGTGTGTATATATGTATATGTGTATATATACTGTATATTAGGGCTGCAACAACTAATCGATTAAATTGCTTAAAATCGATTATTAAAATAGTTGGCGATTACTTTAGTCATCGATTCATTGGATGTATGCAATGCGCATGCGCTGAAGCTCCCCCCCCCAAACCTTTATTTATAAACTGCAACAATTACAAAAAGCTGAAAAACAATAATCAACAAAATATAATTGTAACTTCATAAACTGAAAAGAATGCAACAATGTAATATTCAGTGTTGACAGATAGATTTTTTGTGGACATGTTCCATAAATATTGATGTTAACATGATGTCACATACAAAACTCCACTAGGAAGAGTTGGTGTTTTGTCACAACTCGATCATAGTTTACTGCGACAGGTTCACTATTAAATATGTTATTGGGGCCCAAAATCTGGTCTTAAGAAGACCCAAGAAAACTGAGTGGTAAACACAGATAAATGTTAACCAAGGGGTACTGGTTTCTAGTTTCGGTCAGGTCAAGTGCAAACTTGAAAAGCTCCAGTTGGAAGAGCTGAGTGATTGACATCTTTGGTCAACAAGCAAGGGGAATTGGGTTCACATCTCAGTAAGGAGTCAATGTTTTGTTTCACTATCATTGTGGTTTAGTGCGACCGCTTCTCAAGCTGAGTGGTTAAAGCAGCAATCTTCCAATCAAAGGGGAGGGAGTTCATCGGTCAGGTCCATCAGTAACTTGGAGATCTCCAGTCACAGTTTTATATCATAGTTTACCGTGAACGGTTGTCAGTTAAATATGTCATTGGGGCCTGAAATCTGGGTTTTTAGTAGACCAAGGATAGCTGAGTAGTTGAAGCAGCTACCTCCCAATCAAAGGGTACAGGGTTTAAATCCTAGTCAGGACCATCCATAACTAGGAAAGCTCCACCTGGATGAGTTCATATTTTATATCATAGATTACCGTGAACGGTTGGCAATTACATATGTCATTGGGGCCTGAAATCTGGCTTGCAGTAGACCGAGGATAGCTGAGTAGTTGAAGGAGAAACCTCTCAATCAAAGTGTACAGAGTTCAAATCCCAGTCAGGACCATCCATAACTAGGAAAGCCCATATTTTATGTCATAGATTACCGAGACAGGTTTGCAATTAAATATGTCATTGGGGCCCGAAATTTGTTCCTAAGAAGACCAAGGGTACCTGAGTGGTTAAAGCAGCTAGCTACAAATTAAAGGGGTCTGGGTTCAAATCCCATCCAGGTACCTCGGTAACTATGAAAACTCCAGCAGCAAAAGTAAGTGTTTTATATTATAGTTTACTGAGACAGGTTCGCAAATAAATATGTCATTGGGGCCCGAAATCTGTACTTAAGATGTCCAAGGATAGCTGAATGGTTAAAGCAGCTAACTCCCAGTCAAAGAGTGCAAGGTTCAAATCCCAGACAGGTAAACTGGTAACCATGAAAGCTCCAGCAGCAAGAGTAAATGTTTTATATCATAGTTTACTGAGACAGGTTCGCAATTAAATATGTCATTGGGGCCTGAAATCTTGTCTTGAGAAGACCGACGACAGCTGAATGGCTAAACCTGCTAGCTCCCAATCAAAGGGCACTGGGTTCAAATCCCAGGCAAGTTGATTGGTAACTAGGAAAGCTAATGTATTTTATCATAGTTTACTGAGACAGGTTCTCAATTACATATGTCATTGGGGCCCGAAATCTTGTCTAAAGAAGACCAAGGATAGCTGAATGGTTAAACAGCTAGCTCCCAATCAAAGGGTCCTGGATTCAATCCCAGTCAGGTCGATTGGCTTGCCAAGCCAAAGAATGCAGGAGTGGGGACGCTGGACAATGTGGGGGTGTATCACCTCCCCCACACAAAGTAAAGCTAAGTGGTAGCTGGTTAATTAACTTATAGTTAAAAAGGTAAGTATGGGTAATAATAATAACAAATAGTCTATAGTCCAAAAGTCTAAGGGTAACCTCGGGGGTTAGCTCCTCCTGTGTGCTGAGGCTAAAGTTGGTAAGTGTACCATCGGTAATTCCTGGCTGGGATGGGTGGGAATAGGAACATGAATAATTAATCATTGTGAGTGTTGACCAATTAGCTCTCCTTTGTTAATTAGTCAATTGGTGAATAAAAAAAAAATAAAAAATGGAATAATTGAAGAGAGAAAAAATTCAAATTGGATAATGAAAAACAAAAGAATAATTAATGGGATAAATAAAAACAGGGGACGTCAATGGATAATCATATGAGACCATAAGAAAAGAAAAAAGACGGTGGACGAATCTTCTTCGGTCTGACTAATTGCAATTGGATAATAAAAAATATAAATGATTAATAATTGGATGATGAAAAAAAGCACAACAAAAATATGTATTTTCTCATAATTTTAATAAATGATATGCAATTACCTGCACAGTCTTATTTCTTTTCTTAATTGTCTTTTTATTATTATCCAACCCAATTTTTTTTTTTTTTCATTTCCAATTTGTTGTACTTATTGGTACTTTTTTTATTAACTAATTGTTGGTCAGACCGAGGAGAGCTAATTGGTCAACATTCACAATGATTAATTATTCATGTTCCTATTCCCACCCATCCCAGCCAGGAATTACCGATAGTACACTTACCAACTTTAGCCTCAGCACACAGGAGGAGCTAACCCCCGAGGTTACCCTTAGACTTTTGGACTATAGACCATTTGTTATTATTATTACCCATACTTACCTTTTAACTATAAGTTAATTAACCGATTATTAATCGATTAATCAAAGTAATAATTGACAAATTAATCGATTATCAAATTAATCGTTAGTTGCAGCCCTAATGTATACATATGTGTGTATATATATATATATTAGGGCTTTGAATCTTTAGGTGTCCCACGATTCGATTCAATATCAATTCTTGGGGTCGCAATTCGATTATATATCGATTTTTTTTCGATTCAACGCGATTCTCGATTCAAAAACGATATTTTTCCGATTCAAAAGGTTTCTGTTTATATATATGTATATATATATATATATATATCCATCCATTTTCTACCGCCTATACCCTGCAGGGTCGCGGGGGGCTATATATATAAAGAAAAAAACAGATGGATAATTAACATTACTTGACACTTTTGAACACAAAAATGGGTCCCGTTGAGTACCAGCATTGATTCCCACGTACTAGGAATTGGTACTGATTCAAATATTAAAAGGTACTCATCCTTATTATTGTGGGGAGATAGTCCTCAGTGATGTCATTGTCTAATTTCTATTGATTAATTTCCCACGTTGTAATTTTCCATGTCAGAAGTTTGTGGGTGCTTGTAGAAAGGGGAAGGGGGCGGGGCCAGAGCAATACTTGCTCTCATGTTAAGAGTTTCCAAAAGTGTCCACTAAGACAAGGAAAGGTCGCCGGCTTTGTCGCTAGTTGCTTTTTTGAAAAAGAGTTGGCGAGCGTCCTCTTACTCTCTGGCAGACCAGTTGCCCATGAGCCACTGTACAGAGTATTTCACACACAGTCCCATTATAAAGTGTGTTTGAGCAAGAGTATAGTGAGAAAAGCTTCTTTTTCAGTTTTTTTTTTTTTTAACTGCGCGATGTCTTCTTATTCTCTGGCAGACCAGAGGGTTGCAAAGTTGTGATCTACTGTGCAGAGTTGTAACAACATGCTACTTTCACAGACAGTCCCATTATAAAGTGTTTCTGGGTATTACCTGACCGTGCGTGTCCATGACCACCACCGCGTCAGAGTGGTTGCAGACCACAAAGTGCTCCGGATTTTGGGGCAGAGGAGTCACGCTGTTGACGGGGATCTCGCAGGAAGTCCGAGCCAGAGATTTGAATGTGTGGATGCACTCACAAGTCTCGCTGTTCCAAATCTGCAACACAAGGTGGAATATGAAGAATAAAAGTCAACCTTTGCACAGAGGAAACTTTCCAGGTCATGTAACTAACTAGATGACCATAGTAACTAACTACATGACCATAGTAACTAACTACATGACCATAGTAACTAACTACATGACCATAGTAACTCATTACATGACCATAGTAACTCACTACATGACCATAGTAACTCACTACATGACCATAGTAAGTCATTACATGACCATGGTAAGTCATTACATGAACATAGTAACTAACTACATGACCATAGTAACTAACTACATGACCATAGCAACTCATTACATGACCATAGTAACTAACTACATGACGATAGTAAGTCATTACATGACCATGGTAACTCATTACATGACCATAGTAACTAATTAGATGACCATAGTAACTCATTACATGACCATAGTAACTAACTACATGACCATAGTAACTCATTACATGACCATAGTAACTAACTACATGACCATAGTAACTCATTACATGACCATGGTAACTAACTACATGACCATAGTAACTCATTACATGACCATAGTAACTATCTACATGACCATAGTAACTCATTACATGACCATGATAACTCATTACATGACCATAGTAATTAATTATATGACCATGGTAACTCATTACATGACCATGGTAACTCATTACATGACCATTGTAACTCATTACATGACCATGGTAACTAATTAGATGACCATTGTAACTCATTACATGACCAAGGTAACTAATTAAATGACCATTGTAACTCATTACATGACCAAGGTAACTAATTAAATGACCATTGTAACTAATTATATGACCATAGTTACTAATTACATGACAATAGTAAGTCATTACATGACCATAGTAACTAATTACATGACCATAGTTACAGTACTAATTATATGACCATAGTAACTCATTACATGACCATAGGAACTAACTACATGACCATAGTAACTAATTAGATGACAAAAGTAACTCATTACATGACCATAGTAACTAACTACATGACCATAGTAACTCATTACATGACCATAGTAACTAACTACATGACCATAGTAACTCATTACATGACCATGGTAACTAACTACATGACCATAGTAACTAACTACATGACCATAGTAATTCATTACATGACCATAGTAACTCATTACATGACCATAGTAACTATCTACATGACCATAGTAACTCATTACATGACCATGATAACTCATTACATGACCATAGTAATTAATTATATGACCATGGTAACTCATTACATGACCATGGTAACTCATTACATGACCATTGTAACTCATTACATGACCATGGTAACTAATTAGATGACCATTGTAACTCATTACATGACCAAGGTAACTAATTAAATGACCATTGTAACTCATTACATGACCAAGGTAACTAATTAAATGACCATTGTAACTAATTATATGACCATAGTTACTAATTACATGACAATAGTAAGTCATTACATGACCATAGTAACTAATTACATGACCATAGTTACAGTACTAATTATATGACCATAGTAACTCATTACATGACCATAGGAACTAACTACATGACCATAGTAACTAATTAGATGACAAAAGTAACTCATTACATGACCATAGTAACTTATTAGATGACCATAATAACTCATTACATGACCATGGTAACTAATTAGATGACCATTGCAACTCATTACATGACCATTGTAACTAATTAAATGACAATAGTAACTAATTCAGTGACCACAGTATCAATCAATTAATCAATCAGTTAATTTATACAGCCCTAAATCACGAGTGTCTCAAAGGGTTGCACAAGCCACAACCACATCCTAGTAACTAATCACATGACCATAGTGACTCATTAGATGACCACAGTAACTAATTAGATGACCATAGTAACTAATTACATGACCATAGAAACTCATTAGATGACCATAGTAACTCATTAGATGACCATAGTAAGTATTTAGCTGAGCATAGTAACTCATTAGATTACCATAGTAAGTATTTAGATGAGCATAGTAACTAATTAGATTACCATAGTAAGTATTTAGATGAGCATAGTAACTAATTAGATGACCATAGTAAGTATTTAGCTGAGCATAGTAACTCATTAGATTACCATAGTAAGTATTTAGATGAGCATAGTAACTAATTAGATGAGCATAGTAACTAATTAGATGACCATAGTAAGTATTTAGATGAACATAGTAACTAATTAGATGACCATAGTAAGTATTTAGATGAACATAGTAGCTAATTAGATGACCATATCCCGAGGCTCTCATCAAGCCGGTTCCAGATCTTTGGTTCCCTGCATACAACACTTGGAGCAGCACAAGCCAGTAGACCATCCATCCATTTTCTACCGCTTATTCCTTTTGAGGTAACGGGGGGTGCTGGAGCCTATCTCAGCTGCATTTGGGCGGAAGGCGGTGTACACCCTGGACAAGTCGCTCCCTCATCG
>NC_084630.1:24362523-24365023 GCF_033978795.1 Nerophis ophidion | reverse complement strand
TGTGTGATTGTTTATTGTGCTGTAAATTTTTCATATGAATGTATTTTATTGTTGTGTAACATTATTTTATTTGCAGAAGATGTGCGTTCTAAAACTATAATGTGAAAATCCTTCCAATCAAAATCTCAGTAATAATTTCCTGTCGAACAACAAAACTGTTTCTCAACCAATATTCTACAACACAAATACAACGTTGAAACAACATGGTTGTGACGTTGATTTGACCGTTGAATTTTGGTCATTTTGGTCAACGAAGAACGTGGATCCAACGTTGGACATCAACATTGTCTCAGTTTACAAATACAACTATTTCTCAACGTTGTTTCTATGTCAGCTTTAAAGGACATGCAAGTACAATCAATGTTGTGTCAATGTCTTCTGCCTGCTGGGATTACTATTCTTATATTTTTGAAGGACGTTTTGCATGAAAGCTATTCAAAGAAGATGTACCGTATTTCCTTGAATTGCTGCCGGGGCGCTAATGAATTTAAAACCTCTTCTCACTCCGGCACTTTCCAAAGGCATGCGGTAAATTTAGGCCTGCACCTATAAATCTGAGTGTGATGTAAGGATACCATCATGAAAAGCATATTTAATTAAAAAAAACGTTATTATGGTCTTACCTTTACTTATAAATGAAGTCCATGCGCAGCTCCTTCTGATCAAAAGCATCGATAACTTGTTCATAGAAGTCTTCCTTATCTTTCTTCAGTTTTAAAAGTCTCTCTGTCTCGATGGAGATCTTCCTTTATTACCTCCTGCTTCGATTGAAAGTCCAGTTTCGAAAACGGTTTTATTTTAGATATGTAATCCTCCATGTTGAAAGAGGAAAAAATAAACGATCGCTGCTCACTCTTGCTGCTTGTTGTCACTTCTTCTGCAGACAAGTAGTCGCAAGAAGGATCACTAGCGCCCTCTACCACCAGGAGGCGGTAGTCATTTAATGACTCATATTTGACACACGCAGCTACGGTATATTAATAAAACATAGCTGCTTACTGTTTTTTTTAAGCATATTCAATAGCTTGGACCTTGAATCCTACTGAACAGCTCTTAATCTTCTTCCCTTTATGTGATTTGAAATGATTGAAATCAGCCTCCTCCATTTTGAAAATGATGACGGGTGAAGTGTCACTCGTGACGTGACAAGTTTGACCCGGAGGAAATTCTAGACATATGCTAATTACTTGGCGAAACGAGTTTGACCCGGCGTAAATTCTAGACATGCGCAAATAAAAATAATATTTTGCGGAACGAGTTTGACCCGGCGTTAATCCTGAGCCGGCGGTAATGCTAAGCATGCACTAATTATTTTGCGAAACGAGTTTGACCCGGCAGTAATTCTAGGCAGACGCATACTATATACCCGGCGGCAATTCAAGGAAATACGGTATATGCTGGAGCTCCAGTCCGAAAATGTTTTTGGAACTGAACTCCGGGGCAGGTCTGGTGTCATTCTGGGGCCAGACTTGGCCCCCGGGCCGCCAGTTGAATATGTAGACAGTGTATGGCGAGTTGGAACAAACCTGATGGTGTGGTCAAAAGAGGCACTGAGGATGTTGTTGTTGTCTGAGGAGAAAGTCAGGCAGGTCACTCCTTTGTTGTGAGCGTGCTCAAACCTGCGCAGGCACAAGCCACTCTGGATCTTCCACACCTTGATCCACACAATGGAGGCCATGTTTACCACTGTGTTCTTGTATATAGACAATAGCTGGGCTATACCTTGATTTTTCCATTCTGCGCTCCCGTGGCCAGGAGATCAGAGTCCTGGCTGAAGCAGAGACACAGCACAGCGTCGTCCATCATCATGAAGCTGTCCTGAGCCTGGTACTTTAACTCCTAACACAGTCACAAGTGGAGGATATCATTTTTCTCTTATTGTTATTTTGTTTTTACCAGTAGTATTCTGTAATTTACCTTGCTGATGCTGCCTGTGAAAAAGTTCCACACTTCAATGAAGCCGTCCACCGAGCCCGAGATTAAGTATTTGCCATCAGGGGAGAAGCGGGCACATTCCACGTGGGACCGTCGGCCAAACTGCACATCAAGGTAAAAGCAATGTTTTAAAAAACAAAACATTTCATATACACACACACATCTATATATATATATATATATATATATATATATATATATATATATATATATATATATATATATATATATATATATATATATACAAATATAGGCATATATATGTATGTATATATGTATATATATAAGTATGTATATATATATAAATATATACATACATACATACATGTATATATATACATATATATACATATATACATATTTCTATACATATATCTATATATAAACATTGTTTTATCTAAGTTTTTATTTTTTCATATTCTTAAATATCACTGTATAAATGCTCTATCTATAGAGATATATAAATAGGTACTTAGTTTTTATTTTTTCCTATTTTTGAGTATCACTATATAAATTATGTATGAATATATATATATATATATATATATATATATATATATATATT
>NC_084630.1:24352523-24357523 GCF_033978795.1 Nerophis ophidion | reverse complement strand
TGGCCAGCAAGACGGAGTCCCAGTGGCCCCTCTGGACGTCCGCCATGAAGCTGTCGATGCTCTCCACCGGGTTGAGCGACACCGTGGTCTCCGCCTGCAAGGTGCTCAAGGTTCTGTACAGGTTGTTCTCCTTCAGGTACTGCATGATCAGGCGGATGACACTGCCCAGAAAAATGATAATACCCCTCATGAATGATGGCCAACTGGAACCCAAATATGTTTTGGCGAACTGTACTAGCAAGTACAAAGCCCAACATCAGTGAGGTTGGCACCTTGTGTAAATGCTAAAGAGACAAATCCTTTTCAACATATATTCAATTGAATAGACTGCAAAGACAAGATATTTCATCTTCACACTGAGAAACTTTGCGATTGTTTTCAAATATTAGCTCATTTGGAGTTTGATGCCGGCAACATGTTTCGAAAAAGTTGGCACAAGTGGCAAAAAAAAGTGAGAAAGTTGAGGAATGCTCTGATTTGGAACATGCCACAGGTGAACAGGCTAACTGGGAACAGGTGGGTGACGGGACTCTCGCTGCTGTCTTGGATCCGCTTTGAACTGAACTCTCGCGGCTGTGTTGGAGCCACTATGGAGTGAACTTTCGCAGTATCATGTTGGACCCGCTCGACATCCATTGCTTTCGGTCCCCTAGAGGGGGGGGGGGGGGGGGGTTGCGCACTTCTGAGGTCCTCTCCAAGGTTTCTCATAGTCAGCATTGTCACTGGCGTCCCACTGGATGTGAATTCTCCTTGCCCACTGGGTGTGAGTTTTCCTTGCCCTTTTGTGGGTTCTTCCGAGGATGTCGTAGTCGTAATGGTTTGTACAGTCCTTTGAGACATTTGTGATTTAGGGCTATATAAATAAACATTGATTGATTGATTGATTGACATGATTGGCTATAAAAGCAGCCTCCAAGAAACGCTCACTCATTCACAAACAAGGACGGGGCGAGGGTCACCACTTTGTCAACAAATGCCTGAGCAAATTGTTTAAGAACAACATTTCTCAAGCAGCTATTGCAGGGAATTTGGGGATTTCACCATCTACGCTCTGTAATATCATCAAACGGTTCAGAGACTCTGGAGAAATCACTGCACGTAAGCCATGATATTACGCACCTTCCATCCCTCAGGCGCTACTGCTTCAAAAAGCCACATCAGTTTGCAAAGGATATCACCACATGGGCTCAGGAACACTTCAGGAAACCACTGTCAGTAACTACAGTTGGTCGCTACATCTGTAAGTGCAAGTTAAAACTCCACTATGCAAAGCCAAAGCCATTTATCAACAACACCCAGAAACGCTTTGCTGGGCCCGAGCTCATCTAAGATGGACTGATGCAAAGTGGAAAAGACTTTTGTGGTCCGTCGAGTCCACATTTCAAAATTTTTGTAAACTGTGGACCTCGTGTCCTCTGGACCAAAACAGAAAAGAACCATCTGGATTGTTCTAGGGCAGGGGTCGGCCACCCAAAATGTTGAAAGAACCATATTGGACGAAAAATACAAAAACAAATTTGTCTGGAGCCGCAAAAATTTAAAAGCCATATTACATACAGATGTCATGAGATATAAATTGAATTAAGAGGACTTAAAGGAAACTAAATGAGCTCAATTATAGCTACAAATGAGGCATAATGATGCAATATGTACATATAGCTAGCCTAAATAGCATGTTAGCATCGATTAGCTTGCAGTCATGCAATGAACAAATATGTCCGATTATCAGTCCACACAAGTCGATAACATCAACAAAACTCACCTTTGTGCATTCAAGCACAACGTTAAAAGTTCGGTGGACAAAATGAGACAGAAAAAGAAGAGGCATATATCCATCCATCCATCCATTTTCTACCGCTTGTTCCCTTTTGGGGTCGCGGGGGGCGCTGGCGCCTATCTCAGCTACAATCGGGCGGAAGGCGGGGTACACCCTGGACAAGTCGCCATAAAGTCGGAGAGAGTTGTCCATGTAAACAAACTACGGTGAGTTCAAGGACCGCCAAAATTAGTAGGACAAAATGGCGCTCGCCAAATACTCGAATCAGTGACGCATGTTTAATATAAACAGTGTGCTTCGTAACAATTAGGGAGGTCTGTGTCATGTTTGTCCTCCTAAAGAAACCAAGTTAAAACAAAAAATATGTTTTTCCCCTCATCATTTCCATTTTTCATATATTTTTGAAAAAGCTCCAGGGAGCCACTAGGGCGGCGCTAAAGAGTCGCATGCAGCTCTAGAGCCGCGGGTTGCCGACCCCTGTTCTAGGGTGAAAGTGTAAAAGTCAGCATGTGTGATGGTATGGGCGTGTATTAGCGGCCAAGGCCTGGCTAACTTACACATCTGTGAAGGCACCATCAATGCTGAAAGGTACATACAGCTTTTGGAACAACATATGTTGTTATCATGGACGCCCCTGCTTATTTCAGCAAGACAATGCCAAGCCAGGTGTTACAACAGCGTGGCTTCATCGTAAAAGAGTGCGGGTACTAGACTGGCCTGCCTGTAGTCCAGACATTGAAAATGTGTGCAGGCTAAAATATGAGGCAGGAGACTGTTGAACAACTTAAGCTGTACATCAAGCAAGAATGGGAAAGAATTCCACTTCTTATCTGAGGGAAATCATCTAAATAATCATTTTTAATCATTACATATTTTTTTATGAATTTTATTATTTATAACATATTTTATTTTTAATTATTGTATTATTTAAAAAATGAAAACGTTTTGCTTTTTGTTGTTTTTACTGCATACGGTTGTGTTTGTGTCCAAAATAAAGTCTGATGATGATGATGATAAATTTGCCATTACATACTTATCTGTGACATAGCAGGAAGAGGCTAGGAATACGTTTGCGATTAAAACTTCATTTGAAGTGAATTTGACACACATATAATAAAAACAGCAATAATAATAAGTAACTCTTAGAATTGACCTACATTAATCAGGATGTGTATTAAAAGTTTTTTTTTAATTGGACATTATGACAAAAAAAAAGTACAAACAATTACCAGAGTTCATCGGAGAAACAAGAACTCATAACCATATTATGATTATTATGATTGTTGTTGTTACTGTAAAGACCGGGGGTCAGCAACCCGCGGCTCTAGAGCCACATGCGGCTCTTTAGCGTCGTCCTAGTGGCTCTCTGGAGCTTTTTCAAAAATGTATGAAAAATGAAAAAAGATGAAGGGAAAAATATATATTTTTAGGAGGACAAACATGACACAAACCTCCCTAATTGTTATAAAGCACACCGTTTATATTAAACATGCTTCACTGATTCCAGTATTTGGCGAGTGCCGTTTTGTCCTACTAATTTTGGCGGTCTTTGTTTACACCATGGGTGTCAAACTCTGGCCCGTGGGCCAAATTTGGCCGGCCTTGTAATTTCATTTGGCCCTTGAGGCATTATGAAATTAACAATAGAGCTGGCCCGCCGGTATTAACACCGCATTCACCGCTAATACTCATGCTTGCCAACCCTCCCGATTTTCCCGGACTCCCAAATTTCAGTGCCCCTCCCGAAAACCTCACAGAGTAACCATTCTCCCGTATTTCACCTGATTTCCACCCGGACGACAATATTGGGGGCGTGTCTTAACGGCACTGCCTTTAGCGTCCTCTACAACCTGTCGTCACGTCCGTTTTTCCTACATAGAAATAGCGTGCCAACCCAGTCACATAATACATGCGTTTTTTACACACACACGCACACAAGTGAATGCAAGCATACTTGTTCAACAGCCATACAGGTCACACTGAGGGTGGCCGTATAAAAAACTTTAACACTGTTACAAATAAGTGCCACACTGTGAACCCACACCAAACAAGAATAACAAACACATTTCGGGAGAACATCCGCACCGTAACACAAGATAAACACAACAGAACCAATAAACCAGAACCCCTTGCAGCACAAACTCTTCCGGGACACTACAATATACACCCCCCCCCAAGCAATAATTAACGTTTTATTCATGTACTTTCTCTTGCTACTTCAATGCTTGAATGTTTGATTAATTTATTATTGTTATTTTATTTGCAAATTTATAATTAGCCTGTGAATTTTTTTTTTTTATATTTACCTCAGAGGGCTGCAAATAGAAAAGAGGCATTCAATTTTTATTTAAATTTTATTTGATATGCAATTTATATTTTTTAATTATTATTATTATTTAAAACTCGATTTTACATGTCACTATAACGTTATATAAGCCTTGCATGTTCAATATTCAATGCAAAACTAGTTTGGGTCCCTATTAAAAGGTTAATTTGTTCAACCTTGGCCCGTGGCTTTGTTCAGTTTTAAATTTTGGCCCACTTTGTATTTGAGTTTGACACCCTTGGTTTACATGGACAACTTTCTCCGACTTTCGAGGAAGTGTTTTATGCCACTTCTTTTTCTGTCTCATTTTGTCAACCAAACTTTTAATGTTGTGCGTGAATGCACAAAGGTGAGTTTTGTTGATGTTATTGACTTGTGTGGAGTGCTAATCAGACATATTTGAGCACTGCATGACTGCAAGCTAATTGATGCTAACATGCTATTTAGGCTAGCTGTATGTACATATTGCAACATTATGCCTCATTTGTAGCTATATTTGATCTCATTTAGTTTCCTTTAAGTCATCTTAATTCAATTTATATCTCATGACACACTATCTGTACGTAATATGGCTTTTAAATTTGTTTTGCGGCTCCAGACAGATTTGTTTTTGTATTTTTGGTCCAATATGGCTCTTTTAAGATTTTGGGTTGCCGACCCCTGTTATAGACTGATGCACGTTAATGTGAAGTTATTTCAAATACATTAAACCACTACTGTTGGCAAATAAATGGATCACATGCTGCACTAGATGTACATTATAGTCATTAAAAGGCTATTTCCCTCCACAGGAAATGAGTAAAGAGTAAAATAACATATGAAACAACATGCACATGCACAGGAGATGAGTAAAGAGTAAAATGAAATATGAAAGAACATGCACAGGAGATGAGTGAA